>NW_016107420.1:2832532-2865655 GCF_001604975.1 Cebus imitator | reverse complement strand
AAACAATCTCTCAGACCACAGTGCAATCAAATTAGAACTCAGGATTCAGAAACTAACTCAGAACCACACAATTTAATGAAAACTGAACAAATCAACACCCTATCATCAAAATTGAATGAGCTGTAGGGGCAAGATAAAAAAAACTTAAAAGCTAGCAGAAGACAAGAAATAGTTCAGAGCAGAACTGAAGGACATAGAGACACTAAAAAACCCTTCAAAAAATTAATAAATCCAAGAACTGTATTTTTGAAAAGATAACAAAGTAGACATACCGCTAGCCATATTAATAAAAAAGAAAAGAGAGAAGATTCAAATAGATGCAATAAAAAATGATAAAGGGGGTATCACCACCGATTCCACGGAAATACAAACTACCATCAGAGATTACTACAAAGAACTCTGTGCACATAAACCAGTAAACCTGGAAGAAATGCATAAATTCCTGGACACTTTCACCCTCACAAGACTAAACAAGGAAGAAACTGAAACCCTGAACAGACCAATAACAAGGGCTAAAGTAGAGCCAACAATTAATAGCCTACCATCCAAAAAAAGCCCAGGTTCAGATGGGTTCACAGCTGAATTCTACCAGACATACAAACAGGAGCTTTTACCATTCCTTCTGAAACTTTTCCAGAGAACACAAAAAGAGGGAATCCTTCCCAAATCATTTTATGAGACCAACATTATCCTGATACCAAAACCCGGCAGAGACTCAACAAAAAAAGGAAACTTCAGGCCAATATCCATGATGAACATAGATGCAAAAATCTTCAATAAAATACTGGCAAACAGATTGTGACAGCACATCAAAAAGCTTACCCATCACTATCAAGTATGCTTCATCCTGGGGATGCAAGGCTGGTTCAACATATGCAAGTCAATAAATGTAATCCACCACATAAACAGAACCAAAGACAAAAACCATATGATTATCTCAATAGATGCAGAGAAGGGTTTCAACAAAATCTAACAGCGCTTTATGCTAAAAACTCTCAGTAATCTAGGTATCAATGGAAAGTATCTCAAAATAATAAAAGCTATTTATGACAAACCCACAGCCAATACCATACCAAATGGACAAAAACTGGAAGCATTCCCTTTGAAACCTGGCACTAGACAAGAATGCCCTCTCTCACCACTCCTATTTAGTATAGTATTGAAAGTTCTTGCCAGAGCAATCAGGCAAGAAAAATAAATAAAGTGCATTCAATTAGGAAAGTAGGAAGTCAAATTGTCTGTATTTGCAGACGACATGATTGTATATTTAGAAGACCCCATCTTCTCAGTCCCAAATTTCCTTAAACTGATAAGCAACTTCAGCAGTCTCAGGATAGAAAATAAATGTGCAAAAATCTCAATCTCAATTCCTGTACACCAATAACAGACTTAATGAGAGCCAAATCAAAAATGAACTGCCATTCACAATTGCTACAAAGAGAATAAAATACCTAGGAATACAAGTAACAAAGGATGTAAGGACCTCTTCAAGGAAAACTACAAACCATTTCTCAAGGAAATAAGAGAGGACACAAACAGATGGAGAAACATTCCATGCTCATGGTTAGGAAGACTCAATATTGTGAAAATTGCCATACTGCCCAAAGTAATTTATAGATTCAATGCCATCCCCATCAAGCTACCTATGACCCTCTTCATGGAACTGGAAGAAGCCACCTTAAACTTCATATGGAACCAGAAGAGAGCCTGCGTAGCCAAGTCAATTCTAAGTAAAAAGAACAAAGCTGGAGGCATCATGCTACCTGACTTTAAACTATATTACAAGGCTACAGTAATCGAAACAGCATATTACTGGTACCAAAATAGAGATATAAAGCAATGGAAGAGAACAGAGGCCTTGGAGGCAACACCACACATCTAGAACCATCTGATCTTTGATAAACCTGACAAAAACAGGCAATGGCGGAAATGATTCCCTGTTTAATAAATGGTGTCGGGAAAACTGGCTAGCCATGTGCAGAAAGCAGAAACTGGGCACCTTCCTGACACCTTACACTAAAATTAACTCCAGATGGATTAAAGACTTAAACATAAGTTCTAAAACCATAAAAGCTCTAGAGGAAAACCTAGGCAAAACAATTCAGGAGATAGGCATAGGCAAGAACTTCATGACTTAAACACCAAAAGCATTGGCAACAAAAGCCAAAATATTTGAAAGGAATCAGGAAACTTATGAGTAACCAAGGAATATTAATATGAGGGTCGCCCCATCTTAGACACCACTATCATGGTCACCACCTACAGGAGTCTGTCCTGCAGACCATGACTCAGTGATTGATGAATAAATTCACTCACATACAGAATACAGTGAATGAGCAGGCTGGGTGTCTGAGGCAACTCACAGACTCACTGGAGAGTGTGTAAAGAGATAGCAGCCTCCAGCCCTCTCCAGCCAGTGAGACTCACATTTATCAGTAAAGTTCAATTGATGAAGGCTTGAGTCAACTCTACTAGGGGTTATAGATTAAGTATAGACAGATTAATAAAATCTGTCTGTAAAAAATATAGACAGATTCCGATGCCCAAAACAAACACCATTGGAGGTGAATTTCCTGGTTGAACTCACCCCAAGAGGGCCATGCAGCTCAAAGTTTAGTTTTAAGACCACATGATTAAACAAGTTACTTAGGTAAACCCCCCACATTCCTCTGTGTTAGTTAGGTAAACCCCCCACATTCCTTAGGCCTTCCAAAAAGATTTGAGACTAATTCTCTAATAGTTTTCCCTTAATATTTTTGCCATGATCCTGAGTGGATCCCACATATGAATATAATGTAATAAGTGGTATGAGAGTGGGAATATGGCATGAGAACATGTTTGGAGAAGGACTTACGCCAAGTCTGAAGGCTTAAAGTTAAGGGGTAAAGCATATATACAAATTAGTCAGATGAAGACTAGGGCAATATGTTTAGACAGAAAGCTTAGTGCGGAGAGGGAGCAGCATGATTAGACAGGAGATTGAACACAAGTTAAGACTGCGAGATTGTGGCATGCAAATAAGAAGTGCAAACTGCAGAGAAGATTCAAGAAGAGATGAATGAGTAGCATTTCCCAAAAAGATTTTTCTTATGACTTAAAAAATATAATACCTCAAAGAGGAGTAGTAATGAAGGAATTTAAGCTGGGAAGTGATGGTTGGACCTGAATTTTTACAATTCTCTTATTTGCTACATATATTCCTTCTTCAAATTTGGTAATCATTTTAGTTATCTTCTCATGAAATTTGATTTAAGTGTTGAGATGTAAGTCCACAAAATTGTCAAATACTCCAATTATATTACTAGAAAAGCCACCTACTAATCCCTAGGCTGTTTTTGTGCTTTTAGCAATTTTTCTAAGAGAGTTTATAAATTGGTGGTTTAATTCAATTTTCATAAATAAAATGTATGGTTTTGTGTCCTTAATATTTGACAGGCACATCTTCTAGGATTTGGATATTGGCAACAAACAAGGCATCCAATCCTTGCTTTTAAAGACATAAGCTAAAATATAAAAAGTCTTGAAAAATGATTATGGCTCAAATGAAATTTCAGTATAAATAATATGTTAGTTCTGATTTAAATTATCTTCTCTTTTGCTGTGCACTAAAGACAGACAGTCTCAATATTTTAAAATGCTGAATGATTTTGTTTCTGGTGACATATGAGTGATCTTTGAATAGACACAGTAGTATGTTTAGAACTCTATAGGCTCTTCTCACTGCAAGATCCATGGGCTCCTTTTATGCCCAGCAGGGCTTTCTTTGATGTGAAGGCTGTGACGCTGATTTTGCTACTGGGGAGTACAGGAATCCTTGGTTCTTAGTCTAACTTGGAGAAAGATTCATTCAAGTGGCTGATATAGCAAGGAAAAAAGAACAAAGAGAGAGAGAGAGAAAGAGAGAGAGAGAATCTAATTTATTGAAACAGAATCTAGAGCAGAGGGTGTATTTAAAGAGATGGTACACTCTGAAGACATGAAGCAGAGTGGGCTGTTGAAAGGAAATGAGCTCGCAGCAGCCCAAGAGTTCTGCTTCAGATTTTATGGTGTCGGATTGTTTCTTGAAATTCCTGCTTCAGTCTTAAGTCTCTGCATTTTTTCTTTGTCTAGTTTTTCCACTTCTGCCTAAATCCCCTCCTTGTCCCACCTAGTCCTGACCTCAGGCTTGTGGGAATCTCCCTATTAATTGTTGTGCATGTGCTGGCCGGTACTGAATACGAATTCCACCAAATGGCTGCATTGCTCCTTACTGTCATGCCAGGAAGGTTGTAAGGTGATGAAATCTGTACTTATTCCTTGCATATTTCCTAGGACCTCCCCTCTTTCTCTTTATCAACGTGTACATAGCTACATTCTGACAGGATATCTGCAGTGTGAATGATTACTGGCCATCTTAAGGAGCATTTCTTTCTGCATAGGTATTTTCCCTCCCCTCTGCTTATATTCAGCATGCATATTTCACGTGGTCTCTGAGATTTGAGGTTTTCCAGGCCTCCCTTGTCTCAGGCTCTCCTCTCTTCTGCTCATGTCTGGCTATCTGCCTACGTTAACACTTTCATTTTGTGGCAGAATAAGACACCATTCCTGGGTTTCTCACCAAGCCAACTCATTTGGTGAAGAAGGGTCCTCTTTTTCTTTTAGAGGATTAAAAAAATATACATATTTTAAGGCTCATGTTAAACAAGAAAGCTAAACAGCAAGTAAATCCTGGCTCAACCTGTTCTTGTGTAAATTTTCCTCATTAGAATATACTTAAAATTAGAGAAAATTTGAGGATAATATTTTTGTTAACTGAGTCCCTTTGGAATAGTGAAAAAAATGTGATGTAGAATCAGGTCTTCCAAATGAAAAAATAAGAAAAAAATACAGTGTTGGATTATATTATTCCCTATGCCCTACATATTTGCATTGATTGAAAAAGTTGATCCAACTTGAACATGACATTGTCTTTATTTTCTAACAAGTCTGTGTCATGTTAGGATTGCAAGAAACCATAATTTCTCCTGATAATCCATTTACAGATACAAGTGCATTTTTTATAGGTACAAGGAGGCACTATATTTACATACAACCCAGTTGACTACGAGATAGAAGCTACAATCCACTAGATTTCTATTTGATAATGTATTTCTGGATATCATTTTAAAATTTCATTCTGAATTTATTTTTGCAAAACTTCTCAGAAATTATCTGTTAAAGAAAAAACCCTTGCAATAAACAGGAAGAAAAAAACCCTTAAATCAATACATCACCATAATTCTTAATAAATCTCTAGGGTGAGACACATATTTTAATTCAGGCACATTGAAAAATTATGGCAATACAATTTATATATTTATATACATAGTTAGCTTAAAGAAATATGTTCTCAGTCATTTACTAGAACAAATCATTTGATATTTTTCAAAACATAATAACTATTTTTATTGCCATACTATAATTTTGTTGTCATTAGGCTAATACAAGAGTACAGTAATCTTACATAAAGATTTATTTTTAATGTGGTCATAAATGTTAGATGTTGAGGTGTTTAATTCACTAAAATCTTTATATTTTATTATACATGTGTAACAATTGTCGTTTATGAGCCTAAGTTACCTGTTTTGATTTCTGCTATCACGACATCAAATAAATTTAAAACCAAACTACTCCCAACTATTTTAATAGTTGGCATCCACTTTTCATGTTCTATTTTTTCTCTCTTATCTTCATATAATCCCAGCAACCAGGGTTCCCACTGATACTATTTGAAGACGCACCTTAAATCTTTAGATGATCATGACTTTTTTGTTTGTTTGTGAATGATACAATAGCCTATACTTTGAGGGGAAAATCCCAGATATTTAGAAGGCGTGTTTCTTCATATATTGGAATATTAATTTTGGGATGCATTAAAGTGTGACACGCCCTTTAAACACAGTTCTTACTTTTTACTCTTTTACTCCACACTGGAATGAGCAGCAGACCAACCCCTTCTATTATTTTTAAGTCCATCTGCAAACGTTTTCTTTCTTTGTTAGATGTGTCATCATCCTTAGCTACTGTAGTGTGTGCACTGGATTGGACAGCATGATATGAGCTTTCTTTTGGTTTAGTCGATTCAGAATTTACTATTTTTTTTCTAAACCCAATTTAAAGTAGTCTTGACACTTTGTACAACTGTACACAGACTTACCAGTTTTTGGATAGTGCAATCATCTGAGTCTTTTCTTAAAACTCAACTTCATTCTAGCACATCATTGTCTTCTCCACCTGACTGGCTGCATGTTGCCACCATTGCTTATTGTATTCCCTGGGAACTGGACTGTGGAACCCCGGCTGCATGATGTTCTACCTATGGTCTGCTGATACACAGTATACACTTTCTTACATTTTGCAGCTATGAGCTTTTGATAATTCTTAGAATAAAAGACACTGTGAGCTTAGTACAACCAGAAACAATAATGTTTACTTCCAGTTTATGTTCAAGGGAAACTATTTATTTTCCCTACATCTTTAACAAAATTAAAACAGAACTCTGTGACACAATGTAAAATATGTGCTTTACAAGTCTACAACTTATAGATTTCTACTTGTACATATAACTACGTAATTCTGAGTTTTGCTTATTATTCTCCATACCACTGACCTCAATCTGTGGCCAAAAGTAAAGAGACATTCTAAAAAAGTCATTGATCAAAAATAATGGATTTATAATAAAGACAGAAGAAAAATTATTCTGTTACTTTGTAGCTTTAATTAATGTTTTACTTGTGGTTGTGATCTAATTTTCTTCCTTTTCTCCTCAAACTCCTTAAACATGTATATATCTGCCACTTTTACTGCGTATCCTTAAAATAATTATTTGATTATCTCTCTCTCTTTCTCTTAAGGGTTGAAAAGTCACTCTTTCAATTATATATATATATATATATATTAGGTTTTCTCTGGTTTTTCTATGGAATTTGGGTTATAGGCAGGTTGTTGTACTGGCTAATAGCATGGATGCTAAGGTTAAACTAAATGGTTTTATTTTCATTTTTATTTATTTATTTCAGTATTTATTTAAGAGGTAATATTGTGATTTTATTACGTATCACATGATGTTTTGAAGTACATATACATTCCAGAATGGTTAAATCTAGCTAATTAATAAATGCATTGCCTCATCTAGTTATCATTTTTGTAGTGAAAGCACGTTACATCCACTCTTTTTAAATTTTCCAGAACACAATATGTCATCATTAACTATAGTCACTTTGCTATACAATAGATCTTTTGAAATAGTATTTCTTCTCTCTAACAATAATTATGCATCCTTTGATAAACATTTCTCATGCCCTGCTCCCTCCTAATTTCCCCAGCTTCTGAATAACAACCATTGACTTTTTCTGTTCCTCTCTTTCTCTTTTTTTTTTTTTTTTCCTTTGACAGAAGGTCTCACTATGAGTGCAGGATGGAGTGCAGTGGTGCAATTGTGGCTCACTGCAGCTGTGAACTCCTGGGTTCAAGCAATCCTCCCACCTCAGCCTCCCAAGTTGCTGGGACTACAGGTACATGTCACCATGCCTATACCCTTTGCAGAGACAGGGTCTTGCTTTGTTGCTTAGGCTAGTATCAGACTCTTGGGCTCAAGCAACACTCTCACCGTGGTCTCCCAAAATGTTGAGATTACAGGCATTAAGCCATTGCTCCTGGCTCTACATCTTTTAGATTCCACTTACATATGAGATCATGCAATAGTAGTCTTTTTGTGCCTGTCTTATTTCACTTAACATTACATCATCCAGTTTTATTCATGTTATTGAAAATAGCAAGATTTCATTCATTTTATGGCTGAATAATATTCCATTATGTGTATATACCATATTTTTTTATCTGTTAATCCATCAAAGGACATTTAGGTTGATTTCACATACTACTGAGATTTTGTGAACAGTGCTATGATAAATAAGGGGGTGCACGTATCTTTTTGACATACAGATTTCAATTCCTTTGGAAATATACTCAGAAATGGGATTGCTGGATCATGTGGTAGTTCTATTTTTAATTTTCTGAGGAATCATCTTCTTATTTTACATAATTGCTGCACTAATTTACATTCTCACCAACAGCGTGCAAGGATTCTTTTTCTACCTCCTCATAAACACTGATCATCTTTTGTCTTTTTGGTAATGGCCATTTTACCCAGGGTGAGGTGACATCTGATTGTGGTTTTGGTTTGTATTTCCCTGATGGATTAGTGTTGCTGAACATTTTTTTCAAATACTTCTTGGCCATTTGTGTGTCTTCTTTAAAGAAATATCTATTCAGGTATTTTGCACATTTTAAAATGAGGTGGTTTTTTTTTTGCGATTGAGTTGTTGTGTTTCTTATATATTTTGGCTATTAATCACATGTCAGATGAATAGCTTTCAAATTTTGGGGTGGTAAGCTAAATAATCATTCTGTATCTCAGTCTCCTAATGTGTTAAATAAGGATTACGATATGTATCACATGGCGTTTTCTGTAAAGATTATATATAATACAATTACACGTGTAAATGTGTAACAATATTAACCATCATATAACATGTACTCAAAAACTATTAATATTATTGTATATGAATTCTTCTGAATTCTATAACCTCTCCTTATTCATCTTATTCCCACAAAAAATTTTGCTACTCAAGGGACAGTTTGCAATATCTGGAGACAAGTTTATCACAACTCGGAGGAGGTGTGCTACTGTCACTGTCATTTAGTGGGTGGAGGTCAAAGACACTGCTGTTAAATATTGTGCTGAACACAGGATGGCTTAAAAAATTATGTAGCCTAAAATGTCAACAGTGCCAAGATGAAAATACTATGTTCAAGTGCAACATGTAAAACTGAATTAATATGAACAGCAAAAAAAGTGTTACAGAGAGATTGGCTCATAAAATTAGTAAAGTTATCTAAGGCGCTTATCTGGTTTAAAAACAATATGATATAAGAAAATGGTCCCTTGCCAAGAAAAGTGGGCAAAAAGTAATTTTAGTTTATATATTTCTCCACAGGTCATTGGAGCATAAATAGAACTTAGGGAAAAGTATAACATGTCTTAATAAATGATAAAGGGACTTCCTCCTGATGTAATGAGTACCTTATTTTTGGGAGAGCTTCCAATTCAGCTTTCAAATAAGTTAAAAAAATATTTGAATAGACTTGAGAAAATAGTTTTAGGAAAACAAAATACAAATACTTGTTTGATTGCATTAAGTTGAGTGTTACTGGGTAAGTTAAAATAGATAGCAAGTGAGAATTCTATTTACTGGGAATTTCACAATTAAGGCAAGAAAATTAATTGACCAATGTCCTTCAATGATGATAAGTAAAAAAAAATAAGTTTACAGCATTGTCATGGATGGAGAGTTAATCATTATTGCACAGAAGGTGAAAGATGGTATCTGATTGATGTTTTTGACATATAAGAAATCTGGAATTATTGTTAAAAGCAAAATCAAAGAGAGCATATTAGAGGAAAGGAATGATGACTGTTTTAGTGCTTGACGAAAGTGATAATGCCTCTTCTTCTGAGGCAGGGAGGAATGGTAAAAGGAAATATGCTACATTTTCAAAGAGGAAGAAAGTTAATCAAATTTCTGTAAACCAAAAAGTTTATGAAATTTTGAACGCTATATTGAAAGCACAGGAGAACAAAGGCAAACAGAAAATATTAGGAACAAGAAAAAATGTTTTTCAGAAAAGAAAAGATAGTGCCATCTGTACAGGCACAGATTGGATGGTTGTGAAATGAATGCTTCTTTTATCCCAAAGTTTATTATGTGATCTATTTAGACCCCTAAGATTGAAAAATAAAATATCAGCTGTTGCTCACAAATTACACACACAATACTCAACCATGTTTGGCAGCTCTGGAATGAGAAGCGCCATCCCTAATCTCTAAAACTGGAAGCACAAGAAGTAAGGAATGGAACCTAAATAGATCATATGTTTCACCGAAGTCCTGCTGTGCTTTTGCTTTTGTCTTTTCTATGTGCTCTAATTAGTTTCAAAGTTGACAGAAAATTGTTAACAATAATATCAACAAAGCATGTTGTTTTATTATATTTAACTTAAGATGTTCTTATATTTAGGATTACAATTTAAGAGGAAAATTAAATAGGATTTTAAAATTCTGATTGTAAAATTAAAGCACTCATTGCCCCAACTGCTGACTGCTCATGACTGAGTCCCCTTATGCATCACGTTTGGCCACGTTCTTTTGCATCCTTTCTTGTAACTGTCACTCATCCAATGACTGGTCAATAGAATAATGCAAAAGTTATTTCCTTTGACTCAATTCTAGGTAACTATAAAACCTCATCCCAGCTCCAGAAATCCCCATTGGATAGACTGAGGCTTCATTAATAGCTTCATTGTTGTTCAACTCTTCATTATGCCCAATCCAGGATTTCTTTACTCTTTTACAAATGTTGTTCTCAGGCACACCACTAATAAACTTCCTGCAGGTGAGCCTCTCTCAGAGCCTGATTATAGAAGAACTGGGCCAAAAATTACATTTTGTTTTTAATCAGGGAAGAAGCGATGAGAAAATTTAAAAGAATATGAAAAGAAAAAAACCGCAGTAACTTGGTATATGTTAACTGCATTGTATTAGACTTAAGGCATGCACCTTGTTTCATGGTTCTTTAATATTTTTAGCATTAGTTTTTCTAAGTCATAATGACATTTTATACACTAAACTATAACATAATAACATTTGGGCAGGACGCATTGGCTCACGCCTGTAATCCCAGCACTTTGGGAGGCCGAGGCGGGTGAATCACCTGAGGTCAGGAGTTCGAGACCAGCCAGATGAACATTATGAAACCCCGTCTCTACTAAAAATAAAAAATAAAAAAAAATAGTTGGGCATGGTGACAGGTGCCTGTAATCCCAGTTACTCGGGAGGCTGAGTCAGGAGAATCACAGGAGGTTGCAGTGAGCTGAGATCGTGCCACTGTACTCCAGCCTGGACAGAAACTGTGAAACTCTTCTGAAAAAAACAAATAAAATGAAATAAAATAAAAACAACATTTGGCATTTTCACTAGGAGGTCATAGGAAGATGTTGTCATTTATCCAGTGATACCACATTCAAATACACAAGCAAGTTATTAAAAGGAAATTAATATAGATATTTTACTTTTTAGATTGCCAACCTAAACCTGTACATGCCAACAAAAATGTGACAAAGTGTAACACTGATTGTTTAATATGACTCTAAACTACTCAACCTAGCTAGTTTGTTTCTGTTGATATAAAAACTAAGGTCTGTACCATGGAAATTTTCCAGAAAGCCTAATAATTCAGTGTAATTTTAAAATCTCGTTGTATTGGGGGTTTAGGAAAGCATGGCAATAAAAATGTGGCAATTTTTACATTTTCATTTACATCCCTTTGTTATATTTTTAATTTCTCGCACCTCTAATTACTTGAATATCATTTATATGCTGTTGGTATGACACCTAGGCTTATTTTGAAATGTAAAGATGAAAAGGTCACATTGAGCAATTTGGAGATCAAAATGACAGGAGCATTATGGTGACACAACTCAGAATTTAGAAATTAGAGAAATCTATTGGCCATAGTGGCTCACACTCGTAATCCCAACACTCTGGGAGGCCAAGGAGGGTGGATCACGAGGTCAGGAGTTCAAGGCCAGCCTGGCTAACATAATGAAACCCCACCTCTGCTAAAAATACAAAAATTAGCTGGGCATGGTGGTGTATGCCTATAATCCCAGTAACTCAGGAGGCTGAGGCAGGGGAATTGCTTGAACTGGGACCCTGGAGGCAGAGGTTGCAGTGAGCTGAGATGACGCCACTGCACTCCAGCCTGGGTTACAGAGCAAGACTCCATCCCCAAAAAAAAAAAAAAAAAAAGAATTTAGAGAAAGAAATCTGTTACTCATATTATAGTAGAACTGTGTTTCTTTTTCCACTAAATAAAATAAAGATTGAATTCCTATTGCATTTGTCCAAGATTTTTATTACATTATGCCACAGTTTTATTTATGTGTATTCTCTCTGCAAGTGCTCCTTGACATCAACAAAATTTTATATGCACACCACATGTTATATGCTTTAGTCAGCAAGTGCATATTTTATTGAATTATTAGATATTTTAATTAATAGCTATTTGGATAAATTATCTTTGCATTAAATCCAAAATTAAAAAATTATAATAGTAATTCTGATATATCATGGCATATGAAAATTAAAATATGCTGATTTACATGAAATCATCTCATGAGTTATGACAAATATTAAAGGCATAAAAGTATTTGTTTGTCTCCTAAAAATTCATTTGATTTTCTTACTAATGGTCAAATGATAACTATTAATTTTTTAAGACATTTTATTTTATTTATGGCTTGCCACATAGTGAAAAATTTCCTTCAGATCTATTTGTAATTTAAATTCATTTATATCAAATCACACTTAGCTTACTTATAATTTCAGAGGTGTGACTTTATGGAAAACATTGTTCTCAAATCATGAAAACCATATTTTAATATAATACTCACAGTGTCACTATTTTGATTATTAAAAGAAACCAGTTTATTTGACTACAGTTCTCTCTAATTGCTTAAAAGAAAAAACTAGTCAAATAAACAATAATTGAAATGACCTTTGCACATTCATTAAAACTCACTAGATGCACATACATATTAATATCGAAAGTGTAATTTCTATTACAGTGTTCATTCTCAGAAGCTCTATGATTTAAATATTATAAAATATCTAAGTTGTTATGTCATTGTTTGGATTAATCACAAAAGAACCAAAAAATGGAAACACTGAAAGACTCATTTTAAGTTATAATTATTAATAGATATATGTGAATGCACTATATATATGTGTGTGTGTGTATATATATATATATATATATATACACACACACATATATATGAAAATATATTACCATTGAGATAGCTTAAAGTTAGGATTCATGAGGAAGATAGTAAGGTAACAACGGATTAAGAAAACAAAATTACTAAACAGCAAAACAATCAACAAACAGAATAGAAAATGGTGAGAGGAGCTTTACAAAGGCTAAAATACACAACAGTAGCAAAGTAAGCCCTGAGGGTTTTCTTTTATTCAATATAATAAAAAACAAGTCAAAAATATTCTAAGAAACCTGATTAAAATCCAATTTGTGACTGGGCATGGTTGCTCACGCTATGATCCCAGGACTTTTTGTGAGGCTGGGGCAGAAGGATTGCTTGAGGTCAGGAGTTTAGGATTAGCTCTGGTAACATTGCAAGACCCCATTTCCCCCACCCTCCCAAAAAAAACCCCAAAAAAGAAAAAGCAGAAAAATTAGCCACGTGTTGTGATGTGCGCCACAGTTGCGGCTGCTCAGAAGGTTGAGGTTGGAGTATCTCTAGAGCCCAGAAAATCTAGGCCTGCCGTGAGCTGTGATGACTCCACTGCACTCTAGCCTTGGTAACAGAGTCAGACTGTGTCCCAAAAAACAGAGTAAGATGCTTACAGTCACCGTATAACTCATTCTATAAAATAATGTTTCAGTACTAAAATGTGGGTGGGGTCAAGCACCGGTGGCTCATGCCTGTAATCTGAGCACTTTGGGAGGCAAAGGCAGTCAGATCAGAAGCTCAGGAGATCCAGACCATCCTGGCCAACGTGGTGTAACCATGTCTGAACTAAAATACGAAAAATTAGTTGGACGCAGTGGCGTGCATCTATAGTCCCAGCTACTCAGCAGGCTGAGGAAGGGGAATGGCCTGGACCCATGAGTTGAAGATTACAGTGAACTGCCCTCGAGCCTAGAGACAGAGCAAGACCCCATCTCAGAAAAAAAAAAAAAAAAAAAAAAAAAAAAAAAAGAAAAAATGCTGGTTGGATTCTGAAAAATTCCTTAACTTCAGAAATAGACATTGTGCCTGGAGATCTAAAGAAATTTCAGGGAATATGAAAATGCTCCACCCAATTCCACTCAGAGAACCATTCTTTACCACAGACCAAATTCTGCAATCTGTTGCACTGAGAATAAAAGAGAAAATATGTGAGCTTGCCTTGCTGTTGTTTTTTGTAAATAATAACCTGTGACTTGTGGGATACATGCAAGCACATACACACACAAAAAAATCCTAAACTTTAAGGGCATGATCTGACAAAGAACAGCAACACAATGAAATAAAATAACAAAAACTGTGTTTAAAAAAAATGCTCTTAGTTAGAAAAGCAGCTAGTGAGATCAAGTGACTATCTGTAATGTAAATTATATTCAATCGATATGCAAAAGAATACGAACAAACAAAAATCCTGAGTGTTTGTGGCTACAGTCCTTGGTAACAGAAGCTTTTGCAAGCATGTTGAGTAACTTTAAGTGCAAATATTTATGAAGAGGAAACAGAGTTAAAGAGTATATATGAAAAGACCACTTCTTTCTGTCCTATTTACCACAACTAGTTAGCTAAATAAAATATATGATAAGATAAATTTGAGACAGGAATAATACAGAGTGGTCACAGAAGAATAGAAAATTCAGGAAGATGTTTCACATGACTAGCAAAAGGAAACTGTTGAAATAGCTGCAGAAGCGAGGGACTGATAAGATCCTAAAAAACCGGATGTAGACCAAGCTGGCTAAGATCCACTGGACACAACAGCTGCTAGATCTGACTTCGGTTTCACATAAGACCTCATTACATGCTCATTAACATGCAAAATTGTGTACTCACTAGCACCGTGACAGTTCCCAGAAAGTCCATATTTGGTGTAAAATGGGTGGCACCACACTTCTGAGAAATTTCCATCTTTTTCCAGAAATATCCATGAATATTCCACTCCTTAACAAAAATAACAAATAAGTAAAGATGGAAATCTCAAACTCCAGTGTGTGTCTCCTGAGTATGCCCACAGACCTCTTTCTTGAGTATATACTTTTCCCTTTGCAATATATCTCCACACCTTCACTATTTTCTGACCCATCCTTAAATTCTTTTTTGTAATGGTGTCAAGAGCCTAAGCATCAGCTGGGTTCAAGGTCCCGCTGGCATTTGGGAACATCCCACAGCCATCACAGCTTCAAATTCATAATATAGCTAATTTATATTGAATGACCACATATTGTCTAGCAAACAGAAAAGGGGCTGCTATTCAGTTTATTGTCTAATTTTGTCAATGTTGTTGTAGTAGTTCATATATTTTGATAAAATTGATTCTAAATAAATCTACCTCCATTTGAAGGTGAGAAAGAGAGAAAATCAAATACCTAGCTATTATATGAAAAGAGGAAAGCATGCAAGTCATATTTAGGTATATACCTAGAGTTTTACATATGGTATAGAAGAAATAAAGAAACTACATTTGGTATTAAAGAAATAAAGAACATATTCATATTCATATTTATATGGACAAGAAAATTAATGTATACATGAATCTGAAAAATAAGGCAAAAATGATGAAATGGCAAAAACAAAAACAAAAGCAAAACTAAATTGTGATAAAGAACAGTTTTGGCTAGGCATGGTAGCTCATGCCTGTAATCCTAGTGAGGGACTTCTCTTCCTGGGTCCACAAGGGGGGTGGTTTCAAAGGCAGGAGTTTCCTGGATCCACACCTCCATCCAGGAACCAGAGGAGTTTCAAATGTACAATTTTTTGTCTGGCTTTCCTGTGGGAGGGCTAGGTAGAGAAAGCCAGATGAGGCTCCTTTGTCCACCCCCCAAAAAAAAAACCCACAGAAAGCTTGGGAAGAGGAAGCTCTGTAACTCAGAGTTGTGGATTAAGCAGCCAGTCTGGTATCAGAGTCAAAGAGCAAGTCTGAAAGAGGAAGTCTGAAAGAACTCCTCTCATTGGAGGAGAACATGAATGGGGAGGGAATAACTCAAGGGTTAAAACTCCAGCTGCTCCCTACCTACAGAGATTCCTTCTCTGGGTCCCCTCCGACAGCATAGGAGTTGTCTTTCTCTCTCTTTTTGTCTAATAAATTGCTTTTCTGCAAAACTCTTTGGGTCCACCACATTTATTCCCATGGGAAACTGACCGCACCTTCCAGGCTCCTTTCCCCATTCTAAGCGGCTAGCAAGGCTAAGAGCCTCTTCAAAACTGAGAGCTAAGTCCACTTCCCTGGTTACATCTTTTGATGAGCCAGCCAGGAGAACGTTGTACTTCAGAATAGAGAGTGATATTGGACTCATTTGCTTGCTAATCTGTCCTTTCCCTTCTTTAAAATTTGTTAAGGAGGTAAAAACAGGGTACCTGTCAGCCATCTAAGTGCTGCTAGCGTGGCTGCCAGTCTAAAGACATGGATGTCAGGCTTTCTGGGAATGAACACTTCAACAACCCCCAGCTCTTCCGAACTGGGAGTGTTGGCTAGCCCTGATCCAGCTTCCCTTTCTTACTGTTCCTTCTTTCTCTTGGCCAAGCTGAGGTCTGGCCAGAGGAGAGGGCGCAGGTCCAAACACCTGGTTCGGTATGGTTAAGGTTGTGGCCCTGCTTAGACCTCCTAAGATAAAGCTGCCTATGCGAGCCACGCCCAGCATTTCAGACCCCAACATCCTGGGTCCAGATTTTCATAAAGGAAAATTCTACCTGGCTCTTTCCTCTAAGATATTTCCTACACAGGAGGCTATTACCCTTCTTGCTAGGACTTTAAGTATCTTGCTGGCAGTCCAGGGACCTTTGCCGGTGGTTCCCTCAGGCTTATGCCTATGAGGACCTCCTACAGTATAAATACACAGGGCCAGTTCCCTTAGCCTGCTGTGCTAGGTTATGTCCTAACAGATCCAGAGTCTATCAGAGGGTACTGGAGGCTATAGGACGTTGTGGTTTTTGTCACTTGCATTTTCTCAATCTGAGTGGTGCCCGAATCTGATGATGTAAAATTTGTTTTGCCTAGGATTGGCTCTCCATATGTCAGAACTTCTCCATATAGAATACCACAGTCAGACCTGGTCTGAGGCTCCAATAGGTAACTACAGGCCCCACAACCCTAAGGCATATTCCTATGATGGAAAGTGGGGTTGAGGCGAAGGCCCAGGTCCCAAGGGCATTGTTCTGGTCTCGGCCATGTGGTCAGCCATTACCTTCTTTAAGATTGTTGTGCTTAAAAGCCCCTCTCAAGGAGTTTATCCTCCTAGGGCAGTTTTATGGTCAGGCCTAGGTTAATTAAACTCTTGCCAGGGAATATTTGCACCCATCACCCAAGCTTCACTGGCCTAGTTCTTCAAGGATGTGCTACTACAGGGCCACTAAGCCCAGCAGTCCCCATGTCCTTAAGGTGGCCATAAGGACATTAGACAGTGAGCGTGTGCCCGTGA
Organism: Cebus imitator; assembly: GCF_001604975.1. Classification (NCBI taxonomy): domain Eukaryota; kingdom Metazoa; phylum Chordata; class Mammalia; order Primates; family Cebidae; genus Cebus; species Cebus imitator. The sequence continues at coordinate 2,848,358 of NW_016107420.1, read as the reverse complement.
TGCTGGTAAGTGTGATTAAACCTGGCACATGGAAGGGGGTGGGCAGAAGATGATCACTCATCTAGGTAGCAAGGAAATTACAAGTGCTATTACTGGGGGATGCCCCAGGGCTAACAATTGCAAGAAATAATGAGGGATGCCGCCATCCCTGTGTGATCAATTTCAGATGGGTGCTAGTCTTCCCAAGGCAAAATCACCTTTAAAATGTATCCTGGATAACTGGGACCAATTTGACCCACAATCTTTGAAAAAGAAGTGGCTCATTTTTTTCTGCTGAACAGTGTGGCCATGATACCCTCTGCCGAGTGGAGAAACCTGGTCTCCTAAGGGAAGCAAAAATTATAACACTCTCTACAATTAGACCTGTTTTGTAAGAAGGAAGATAAATGGATTGAGGTCCCCTATGTGCAAGTTTTCTTTTCTCTAAGGGATAATCGTCAGCTACATAAGGCTTGTAGCCTATGCCCTACTGGCCCCTCCTCAAGACTACCCTCATATCCAGGACTCCCTGTGGCTTCTCCCTCCACTGATGCTGACTAGGTCTCCTCAGCTTCTGTAACCCAAGAGGAGCCAGGGAAGAACAAAGTGTCCAATGTACCTCAGGCTATTAGGATGCCCCAACTCTGCCCCCTACAGGCAGTAGGAGGAGAATTTGGCCCAACTAAAGTGCATACTCCCTTTTCACTTTCTGACTTAAAGTAAATCGAGGTGGACATAGGAAAATTTTCAGATAACCCAGACAAGTACATAGATGTTCTTCAGGGCCTGGGCCAGACCTTCAATTTAGATTGGAAAGATATCATGTTATTGCTTAGTCAGACACTATCCAGCAATGAGAGAGAGGCTGCTCTAACAGTGGCTCAAGAGTTTGGGGACACCTGGTACCTTAGTCAAGTACATGACCAAATGATGCCAGAGGAAAAGAATAGATTCCCTACAGGTAGACAAGCAGTCCTAGCATGAACCCTCACTAGGATCCTGACTCAGAACATGGGGACTGTAGGCACCTATTAACCTGCGTACTTGAGGGATTAAGGCAAACTAGGAAAAAGCCCATGAACCTTGCAATGTTATCCACCATAACTCAGGGAAAGGAAGAAAACCCAACAGCCTTTCATGAGCTGTTACAGGAGGCCTCAAGAAAGTATACTCCCCTGTCACCAGGCTCCTTCAAGTGTCAGCTAATAATAAAAGGCAAATTTATTGCACTATCAGCAGCAGACATTAGGAGGAATCTCCAGAACCTGGCCCAGGAGCCAGAACAAAGTCTAGAATCATTACTAAATCTAGCAAAGTCAGTGTTCTATAGTAGAGACCAGGAGGAACAGGCTGAAAGGGACAGGAGGGACAAGAGAAAGGCCACAGCCCTAGTCATGGCCTTCGGCAAGCAGACCCAAGGGCCTCGGAGGAGGGAAAGTCTTGGGTTAGCCACCAGTCTGGCAGAGCTGACTAACACTGCGGCCTACCAGGACACTTTAAGAAAGATTGTCCCCAGAGGAATGGACCACCTCCTCATCCTTGCCCACTGTGCCAAGGGGATCACTGGAAGGCACACTGCCCCAGGGGATGAAGGTTCCCAGGGCCTGAGGCAGCTAACCAGATGACCCAACAGCAGGACTGAGGGTGACTGGGGCAAGCACCAGCACAAGCCATCACCCTCACTGAGCCACAGGTAAAGCAAATGACAGAGGGCAAGGAGGTCGAGCTTCTCCTGGACACCCGCACGGCCTTCCCAGTTTTGCTTTCCCGTCCTGGATGGTTGTCCTCCAAGTCTGTAACTGTCTGAGGAGTCCTAGGACAAGCAGTCTCCCGATATTTCCCCCAGCCCCTCAGTTGTAACTGGGGAGATGTGCTCTTCTCCCATGCCTTCCTCATCATGCCAGAAAGTCCCACTCCCTTACAAGGGCAGGATCTGTTAGCTGGATCAGGAGCCATTATTTATATAATATCATCAGGGAGGAAATCCCTCTCTGCTGCTCATTATTTAAAGAAGAAATTAATCCCGATGTTTGGGCAATGGAGGGATAATTTGGGCTGGCAAAGAATGCCTCCCACTTCAAATAAGGCTAAAGAATCCCACCTCTTTTCCTTACCAAAGACAGCACCCCCTAAGACCGGAAGCCAAAAAGGGGCAACAGGATATTGTAAGGAACCTAAAAGCTCAGGGTCTAGTCAGGACCTGTAACAGCCCTTGTAATACTCCAATTCTAGGAGTACAGAAACCTAGTGGACAATGGAGGCTGGTGCAAGATCTCAGGCTTATTAATGAAGCTGTGATCCCTTTATACCCAGCTGTACCCAACCTGTACACCTTGCTTTCTCAAATACCAGGGGAGGCACAATGGTTAACAGTGCAGGACCTTAAGGATGTCTTTTTTGTGTGTTCCGTTACATCCTGACTCCTGGTTTCTGTTCGCCTTTGAAGACCCTTTAGATCAGAATCCTCAGCTCACTTGGACAGTGCTACCTCAGGGCTTTTGTGATAGCCCCCACCTGTTTGGCCAGGTTCTAGCTCAGACCTTAATCATTTTTCACATCCAGGTACCTTCATTCTTCAATATATGGATGACTTACTTTTAACTGCCAACTTAGAAACCCAATATCAGCAGGCCACACAGGACCTCCTGAACTTTCTAGCCACCTGTGAATATAAGGTTTCCAAATCAAAAGCTCAACTTTGTAGGCAAGAGGTAAAATACCAAGGGCTTTTCTTGTCTAAGAGCACTTGGTCCCTTGATGGAGAATGTCTCCAACACACATTGGCCTTCCCCCAACCAAAAACCTTTAAACAGTTGGGGGGATTCGTAGGAATAACTGGTTTCTGCCGATTGTGGATTCCCAGATGTGGTGAAATAGCCAAACCCCTATACACTCTGATTAAGGAAACCCAAAAAGCTAACACCCATCTAATACAATGGGACCCTGTAGCTGAGGCAGCCTTTCAGACCCTGAAGCAGGCACTACCGCAGGCTCCAGCTATAAGCCTTCTTACAGGGAACAACTTCTCCCTATATGTTATGGAGAAGTCAGGAGTTGCACTGGTGGTTGTCACCCAGACTTGGGGGACTACACCACAACCGGTGGCATACCTAAGTAAGGAAATTAATGCAGTACAAAAGCCTGGCCACACTGCTTGTGGGTTACAGCCACGGTGGCTATATTGGTCTCAGAAGCTGTTAAAATAGTTCAAGGGAAAGATCTAACTGTAGGGACGTCACATGATGTAGCTGAAATTCTGGCCTCTGAAGGAGGCTTATGGCTGTCCAACAGCCACTTAACTCAAATATCAGGCCTTAATGCTCAAAGGACCTGTACATCAGCTGCACACATGTGCAGCCTTCAATTCAGCTACTTTTCTTCCTCAGGAAGAGGCAGACAGAGAACATGGCTGTCAGCAGGTTATAGCCCAGAACTATGAGCCTTGAGAGGATCTCTGAGAAACTCCTCTAGCCAATCCTGACCTTAACCCATACACTGACAGAAGTTCATTTATGGAAAACGGAGTTCGAAAGTCAGGATATGCAGTAGTCAGTGATCAAACAGTGCTTGAAAGTAATTCCCTTTCTCCCAGAACTAGTGCCCAACTGCAGAACTAGTAGCCCTCACTCAAGCTCTAAAATTAGGAAAATACAAGAGAATAAATATAGACACATATTTCAAATATGCTTACTTGGTTCTGCATGCTCATCCTGCCATATGGAAGGAAAGAGAGTTCCTAACCTCGGCAGGAACTCCCATTAAATATCATAAGGAAATTTTAGACTTATTACAAGCTATCCAAGAACCCAAAGAAGTAGCAGTCTTATACTGCCGAGGTCACCGGAAAGGAGATGAGAAGGAAGCTGAGGGCAATTGCCTAGCTGACCCAGAGGCAAAAAGCGCAGCTAGACAAGAATTTATAGAAGGGCCTTTAATATGGGAAAATCCTGTCCAGGGAACTAGACCTCAATACTCATCAGAAGAGGTAGAGTGGACAAACTCCCAGGGACATAATCTTCTTCCTTCAGGATGAGCAGGGAGGGAGATGACCCTCTGCCCACACCAGGAGTGTGTGATGAACATCAGCTGATGGTCAGGAAGTTGCTACACTGTCTCTCTAAAATAATAATTGATTGCTGCCAGCACCAGGGCAAGGCAGTTTCCCAAAAGATAGAGAACACCTGAAGCTGATGATCAGCAGATCTTCCAGATAAGATCTCAGGAGTTAGGTAAGTGGGCTCAAGCATATGCATTAAGAGGTCACATGGTATTAAACAGATCTATGACCTTTCTCTTGGAGTACAGCTAGTGCTCGACTTACGGCCACGGTCGGGACTGCGGACTGGTCGTAACACGATTTGGTCGTAAGTTGATTAGGCTATATGTACGGTTGAAATGGTGCACGAGGAGATGGTAGTGCTGCCGGAAGCTGGTCCGCACTGTCATACGCCCAGCTGGGCAACATTTGCGCTGCCAGACGCGGAGCAGTCATGGCTAGCGATTGTGGTCGTAAAGTCGAATGGTTGTAAGTTGCATAGGTCGTAAGTCGATCAATACCTTACTTGATTGGTGAGGGAAAATGCCTCAAATGAGCAAGTGCACAACTTCAGTAAACTTGCTGTGCATGCAGGAACCCAAGTCAAGGGTAAGACATACAAGCACACTTGTATCTCTCAAGTTGCTTGGTTGGTCCTCTTCCAAATGTACTTGCCTTCTTTTCATTCCTGTTCTAAAACATTTTAATAAACATTTACTCTTCTTTATGCTCCTTGGATGAATTCTTTCCTTCAACTAGGCAAGGATCTAGTTTGCTGCCGACTTGTACAAATTCACTGCTGCTAACATTATAGCAATGATCTGTACATCATAAATATTTAATGTATGTTTACAGCCTGAACAAATGTCTTCAATCACAAAGTGCGTTTAACTTCAATCGTTTTAGATTCTTTCAAAAATGTGGACCAATAATGCCATTTTCCAACTTGAGTTCTTCTCACAAACACTACTCTTTCTGAAATGCTCTCTTCATTATCCAGTGCCTACCTGATTTCTAGTTTTCAATGCTGTAAATGATATTTTCTCAGGCAGGTTATTTTTGTCTCCTTAATCTAAATACACATTTCTATGTATAGTCACTTTTGTTTCAATATTTTATTTTGGGGGGGAGAACTGACATTATATGTAATAATACATTACCTATAAAATATTGTTAATGTATTTCATAGAGTTATATTTATATCTATAGACTTGAAAATAAAAAAATACAGCAGCTTTTTTTCCACAAAACCTACTTTGTGAATCTGATTAACATTATGTTAATGTTAACATTAACATTAACATAATGTTAACATGATAAACATTCAATATATTTTCACAGCATGAACAGAACAATAACTGAATGAAAAAATTTGCAAAGGAATTACCTAGAATCAAGGGGAAAACTATAAATTAATTGAAAATGATCACACAAAAATATAATAAAGTTCAATATCAGATAAGTTAAACATCAATACGTAAAACATAATGAAAATGAAAAAAAGACAAAAACATAGTAGGTATATAAAAGAAAGAAGTTTTGAATTTATGGAGCTAAGAGACTACATGGTAAGACTTGATGGACTCACCATATAAAAGGGAAACCTGATAAAACTGTAGAACTCTGGAAACCTAACATAAAAAAATGATTTAAAATACAAGCTAAATAAATTTCCTAATAGAGAGAAATAAAAAGTTGTACACATGTCTACAATTGTAGAAATAAATAACAACAACAATAATATTGTTGGTGATACAATTGTAACTTCATTAGAAGAGCCCAGAAAGAAGTAGAGTTTAAAGAAAAATAGAGCAAAAAACAGGATTTTGTCTTCACACTAAAAAGAAAAAACCCAACAATTATTATCTCATAGTAATATACACAATAAAATAATAGTGATAGAAGTAGAAAAAATATTTTTTAAACTCACCTTTTTGCTTGAATCAAAATGCATACAAGCTATACAATAATATATTGCCTTCAGAGAAATCATAAGAACATTTGTAGCCAATACCACAACAGTAGGCATTGATTAAAACTGCTGTCATGAAAAAATATCTAAAAAAAAAGTATATGATCATTTCAATATGTGAGTATATTTGTGTGTGTTTGTAACTGTGTTGCAAAATACTGAATATTACATATTATAAATTTTTATAACACTAATGACTTGGAATTAGGCTAAGAGGTAATTTTTTTCAATTGTTTTTCAATCATATTTTATAGGCAATTTTTAAAATAAGCATGTTTCACATTTGCAATTTTAAAACACTTAGAGCCATTTTCATTTTTAAATGAATAGCAAAACAGTGATATTCATGCATATTCTTGCAAAAACATTTCCCAAATGAAGTCAATTTACTTTATCTCGACAACACTAAATCAGCTGTCAACAAAATCAAAAATAGAAATTTAAATTATTTTTATTTGCATTGTCTGATAATAAATATTATATGCTCATACAGAATGCAACAAAACAATATTAACATAAACATTAATGTCTCTTAATGATAAATTGTTTATCATTAAGAGAATAAATTCTTTAATGTTGACAAGCCTCTATATTCAAAATATCCACATGGAGCAGGAAGCTTAAGTGTTCTCTTTATTATACTCATTAATTTTTTAGTTAAAAATAATAAAAAATCCTGCAACCACTGAGACAATACTATTAAACTATTATATTTTTAGACTGTTAGACAATACTATGAGACAATAGTATTTTTAGACTGTTATAGTCTTGTAAAGTTCATTTGCTTTTATAGCATTTTTAGAAAAACTTTTTAAATGCAGTATCAAAAAGCCTTGCTTTGAAATATTTCCTCCATCATAGATTTAAAATACGACATTTAACATGACAAAAATATTTCAATTTGCTATGCAAAAGATTTTCAAAGTTTTTTCTTCAATATATTTGTATGTGGGTGTGAATGTGTCATATAAATGTACTTGTAAGGCTGGACATGGTGGCTCATACCTGTAATCCCAGCATTTTGGGAGGCTGAGGCAGGCAGATCACCTGAGGCTGGGGGTTTGAGACCAGTCTGACCAACATGGAGAAACCGATCTCTACTAAAAATACAAAAAAACTAGGTGGGCCTGGTGGCTCATGCCTGTAATCTCAGCTTCTCAGAAGGCTGAGGTAGGAGAATCACTTAAACTTGGGAAGTGAGGTTGAGGTGAGCGAGATTGTGCCCTTGCACTGCAGCCTGGGCAACAAGAGCAAAATTCCATCTAAAAAACAAACAAACAAGCCTACTTGTAAACATATTTCAAGAATAATGGTTTTCTATGTAGAAAGACATTTGGAAATTCATTAGGGTCTCCTGAAGTCCCCCAATGCAGCTGGCCCATGACCAGTTTAAAATTAAAGATATTCTACAACATAACAAACTTAGATCACAAGTGTATAAATAGTAATAAAATAAAGAAGGGATATTTTTCACTTCCAAAACTAAGATTAATCAGTATTGAAGATTTAAGTCATCCCTTCTGCATAGGAGCATATAAAATTAGTGATGTCTCATAATTATTAATTCTAAGACATCATGCCATTGACAATTCACCAAACTTCTGCTAGTATTTCTCTTTGAAATGCTTGAGTTCTTTAACAAGATGTCTTTTGGATTTAGTTATCATTTGTCCTGGGGCCTCAATGACCTATTAGGTAGTGGCTTTACTTGAATTATTTTGGGAGAGAATTAGACATCTCTACAGGTAATCAAAAATGTGTAAGCAGACCATACATTGATATATTTCTTAAAAATAGGAATTAGCGGCTTTTACCTACTTCTACAATCTTACCCTCTTTCAAAGGACTGGATTCTTTCAAAGCTGCTAGCAACATCCAGGGAATAAAATAATATTTAAACAGCCGAAAGAAATGATTGCTCATGTTGCATGTCTGAGCTACCACCATCAATCAGATTGCCAAATTAACTATCTAAATCAAAGATCTTGCCAGTATTAAGATTTACTAATAATTATAATGATATAAACAACTAAGTGGCATAGGAAAAGCAGGACCAGGCCTGGGAAATCCTGTCTGATTCTTTAGGTACTTACTTCTCACATAAGGCACATGTTCTCTGTCACAGAGTAATAGTTGCAGATTCTAGGTAAGGTTTTGGGTCATCTGATACGGTAATCATCTAGATCATAAAACCTCCATTTTATAACAAGATTGTTCCACTGCTTTGTCACATTTTCCGGAGAGCCATGTGTCCTAAACCTACAGACTGTGATTTGTTTCCTGTTAGTACTGTTAAGCCAGGGAAATCCTACTATGAGATGTGCATAGATTAAAAACTTTCTAACTAGCATACATAATTACAATAACCTATGTATCTGGTTATTCAATTATCAGCAAGATTAGACTGAGTCAGCTCCTTTTTCTCCTAAGGGGGCACTGCCTTAAAAATCACAATAAAAATGTATAACAGCTTTGCTTCTTTAACCATATTTTCCAAGGGCTGAGCAAGAGTGTCTAGTTTTAGGGTGAAATATTTGCAGCACACTTATTCACACATTGATCTGCTTTTGGCCTTCTCCAAAAATCTTTACCAATTAAAAAGGTCATATTTTGGTTTCTATCTACCTGATCCTTTAAGCTGTCTTTATAGTATTTCTTTCACAATTATTGCAGTTCGTTATATCTAAAAGAAAACTCATTTCCACCTCAAAGAAAATCCTTCTACTTTTATCTGTTTGATCTGTCTATTGCTTTTCATTATGATAATTGTTTTCTAGCCACTCAAGTTTGAAATTATACAATTATGAAATATGCTTTATGAATATATATAATCAAAGCGTAATAAACCTCTGAGCTTAACTGGAAAGTATTTTCAAAGATTTTCATAATTTCAAAAGGCTTCAACAGTATTTACCTCTCTTCGATTCTCATTGTCTGGAGGATGTTATTCACTGACAATGCAGTTTAACTCTTCCATATTATTGTCATGTTCATGTGATGATTGATTGTTTAGAATATAAATTGATTTTTATTTATATTTTCTATAAGTGGGTAAATTTATTTGCTTTTCTAGGAAGTATAGACATTTAGCATACAGTGTGCTATAATTAATGTCATTCAGGCTTTCAAGCTTCATTTGGTGCCATAGTGAATTTAATGTTTTACCTTCTTCTAATTATAATCTGAAGCTTTCTAATTTTAGTTACATAATATTGTAATTGAAATACACAACTCGCATTTAAATGTTAATAAAGTGAAATTTCTAGTGTTCATATATTAAGAGTTTTTTCTTTTTTTCCTATGAGACAAAATCCTGCTCTGTCATCAAGGCTGAAGTGCAGTGATGCAATTGTGGCTAATTGCAGCCTCGAACTCCTGAGCTCAAGGGAGCTTCCCACATCAGCTTCCTAAGCAGCTAGAACTATAGGTGTGCACTACCACACCTGGCTGGTTTATATGTCTAAAAATAACACATATTATATTAAATCATATATAGGTAATTATATATGTATATATAGTTCAATTCATTTATGTATTATATATTTGCATATAAATAAATATATTTATTTTATATTTATGTTATATGTTATACTAAATATACACATATATTTATACATATATACATACACATATATGTCTATGTGTATATTATATTTTAAATATTAGAATATGTTCAAATATTTAAAAATAATAAAAAATAAAATGTTTTGCAATTTAATTTTATTTTACCTAAATGTTGTGGCCTATACTATGCTTACTGGCTAATAGCTGATTTCATAATTCTTAAAGAGTAGAGTATTTACTGTAAAAATACAATATAGCCACAGAAAAATGTCCAAGAAGACATCTGAAATATACATTTTTTATGTTAACATTTGTTTTGTACCTACTTTGTTAAATGAGGTTAAACAAAACAGACAATTAAGGACTTCAATTAAGAGTGATTTCCTCTGCAAGAAACATAATTAAGGCCATCTTATGGTTCATCTTACACAAGTTTACGATAGGTATTTTTAAAGTAAAGATTGCTTATTGATCACCTTTTTAAATAATTCCCCAAGAACTATTTTCGACTTCATTTTTTAGAGCAGTTATAGGTTGATAGCAATATTGAACAGAAGGTACAGAGATTTCCCTACTCCATTTGCCCTTGCACATGCATAGCCTCCTCTCTATGAGAGATTTCAAAAGCCTATTTTTTCTCTAATGTTACAGTAAATTCACATACTCAGGAATAAGAAACTAAGTGTATTAGAGTGCTGTTTGTTTGTATTTTTAAAATTTTAGTCCTGTAAGTGATGTCCTGAACTGAAAGACTGTGTTTGTATGACATCTCTTGCAGAATGTCATATATTTGAAATTAGAGGATATAATTAAATAATAAAGGAAGTCAGTGTTTATGATTTTTTCTTTAGCAACAATATTAAAATAATAATTTATTCTAGAAAACAATAATATTGACAACTGGCAACAAGTACCAAGAAAATATTTTTTATGGTTATTTGGCATTTACATTGTATTTAGTGTAAAAACATTCATTTTTATATATGCTTTTATAGTGCTAAAAACTAAAATTGTTTGCCAGATGGAACAAAATTTATATTTCTTAAAATAAAATGTACACTTTCTGTTATTGATAGAGCAAACAAAATTATTTTTGAGTAATTGTCCCTTTAACCAAATTTTATTGGGGGAATACTATTTCAGGAACTGTATTCAGTTTTGCAAATATACTAATAATATAGAAACTAAATCCTTGTCATAAAAGGTATAGTCCAGGATGAAGTAAGACCTTAAAACAAAAATTGAAATAATTAAAAATGTATACATTTTTTACTGTACTTTAAGTTCTGGGACACATGTGTAGAATGTGTAGGTTTGTTACATAGGTATACATGTGCCATGGTGGTTTGCTGTACCCATCAGCCCGTCATCTACATTAGGTATTTCTACTAATGCTAACCCTCTCCTTGCTCCCCACCCCCAACAACAGGCCCCAGTGTGTGATGTTCCCCTCCCAGTGCTCATATGTTCTCACTTCTCAACTCCCACTTATAAGTGAGAACATGCAGTATTTGGTTTTCTGTTTTCTGTGTTAGTTTACTGAGAATGATGGTTTCCAGCTTAATCCATGCACCTGAAAAGGATATGAATTCATTCTTTTTTATGGCTGCATAGTATTCCATGGGTTATATGTGCAACATTTTCTTTATCCAGTTTAACATTGATGGGCATTTTTTTTGGTTCCAAGTCTTTGCTATTGTAAATAGCTCTGCAATAAACATACATGTTCATGTGTCTTTATGGTAGAATGATTTATAATTCTTTGTGTATATACCAAGTAATGGTATTGCTGGATCAAATGGTAGTCTCATTTGAACAAAGTCAAATTTTAGAGAAAAATCTCAAGAACCTTTCCTTTCCTATAAGAAATGTAAAATTTCTTTCCCTCTCAGCCTACAGATTCTGAGGCATTTAACTCCCTACTACATAGTCAGAATTCATACTTGTAAATTACTTCTGTGTCTGAAAAGGCCTAAATTTGTTGAGATGCTTCACCTCAAGCCTTATATTTAAATGTTGTACTGTAACTGGGTCGTGGGGTGAGAGGGGCTCAGCCCCCTCCCTAATTGGATGTGCTTGAGGTTCTTGGACTCCCCTGCCCCAGGAATGGGGGAAGATGCCCTGGACGTGCAGTGAACTTACCATTCATATAAATATCAGACCCAAAGAGTTTAGCAGAAAGTGTTTTATTAGGCAGACAAAGAGAGAGAGAGAGAGAGAGAAAGAAAGAAAGCTCCCATGCTGCAGTGGGAGGGGAAGCCCGCACAGGTAGAAGGGAAAGCTCCTAAGCTGTTGTGGGAGGGGATCCCAGAGAAGGAAATCCACACAGGTAAGGTGCAGTGGGACTTTAATCTTGGACTTACTCCTGCTCCATTCATGTTCTCATCCAATGGGAGGACTTCTTGCAAATTTCAGCTGGAGTGATTGATCTTTGACTTTGATATTGGATTGGCTGCCCAGCTCACAACCTTCCCAGAGCTTTTCGGGGCTTTTAAACAAAGAAGCACACATGAAATTTTACCTAGCCCATGCACGGAAAAGTCAAACAAAGAACTCTAGTTTCCTGGATCAGGAATTGAATGGAGATGTGGCACTGGGAAGCTCTTGCCTTTGAAACCACGCCCCTTGTGGACCCGGTTTTCCTTCACACAGTCCCTCTGTACCACATATTAACCATAGCTTTACTGTTATTCTCTCTAAACTTCAGATTTGATTTTTAAATTGGGAGATCTAAGTTGGTAAGGGAACATATTTTTAGGCTATGTTAGAGACCTTACAGGAGCTGCTTTTCAGTCACCACCATTGATTATTATATGTATGAGTTATTTATGTCTATTTGAAATGTATAATAGTGATTTTGTATTAGTGGAAAAAAAAAACTTAGCCCTAAGGAATTTACAATTCAGATAAAATACTGTTGGAAAAATACAGGATTTCTTTGGATAGCTTTGAGTTCGAATCAAGGATAGCTGCTTTGTAAAATTCACAGAACTAAACTCTAACATTTCAGAAATATCTTAAGTCTCTGAATCAGTTTTCAGTTTATTATGCTTATTTTCCCAATCTCCAATTGAAATTATTTTAAAAAATTAATTTTATGGTAGCTTTTATTTTTACTCTATTTCATGAATTTGAAAAATTAAAAAGACACAATGAGTACTTCAGTTTTAAGAGATTTATTTCAATTGAAGACAAACTTTGCTAAAAGACAATTTTTTCTTTAGTCATATAATTACTCTTGCCTAATTAGCCTTTAGTTTTGTTTTTCTTGAATATATTTTGCATTATATCTCTTCAAACTCATTAGCACTATTTAACATAGAAATAATAGGTGAGTCTCAGCACGTTGGTCTCCCACCTGGGAACATTTTCTCTGATTTCATTGTATACCATAGCATGGTCTTTACTGTGCATTCACAAGAAATGTGTCTAACAATTTTACCAGGTTATCACATTCTATTGCTGCAATAAGATTATTAGATATTAGATATTAGATATTAGAGCATTGCTGTAATAAGAAGCAGCATATATTTTCTACCCTCAACTTGGAAGAATGACTTCCTAACAACTGAGGCTGGAGGTGCATCATTAACACATGCCTAAAATTGCTTAACTGCATTTTTAAGGAAATTCAGAACACAGCTCTTTCCTTTGAAAGCTAAGATCATTTAACTTAAGCTTGATAAAAACCCATTAAAAATGTTTTAGAAAGTAAATCACCTTTTGTGTTCTTAAACAGTATAAAAATGTAATCTAATCTTGTAATTTATTTGTAAAATCTGATGAAATTATTTTTTGTTAAATTTAAATATATTACTGTGGGAAATAACATCTATTTTGATTTTTTTTCCTTGTATGTTAAATACACGATAATATACTGCCTTCTGCAACATTTTCTAGCAGTGATAATGACCATACCTAAACACAAACTGAATACATTAAAAAAACTAATATTTGCTCATTGATATAATTTAAATGCATCACTTGGGGTTATGATCTTATTTATTCATTAAATATTTAGTGAGAAATTATATGTTAAAGATAGTTTTTGGTACTTGGATAACAGTTAAAATATTTTTAACATATAATAATAACAACAACCACAAGAAAAAAATCTCTGTACTCACAGAGCTTACATTCTAAGAGAATGAGATTCATAAGACAATAAAGGTTACATGTAGCCAGTAATTTAGTATGCTTTACAATTATGTCTCCTACAAAAATCAAATTTAAAAAAATTATGGGTATTGCAATTTATTCTCTCAAGGCTGCAATTCAAAAAATGTTATTTAAGGCAATTACCATTAGGAAAAAACTGTTCATACACTTTAATAAGGTGGTAATTTTAACTATGCAGCATGAAGAGGAAAAAGTGTATTAGACAGAAGGAAAAGCCAGATTGAAGTCCTAAATTAGGAGAATGCACAATATACATAAAGAGCAGAAAACAAACCTTTGTGGAGGAGAGTAGTGTCAGAGATGAAGTAAGGGGCCAGGTGCAGGGGCTTATGACTGTAATCCCAGCAATTTGGGAGGCTGTGGTAGGTGGATCAATCGAGGTCAGGAGTTGAGACCATCCTTGCCAACATGACAAAACCCTATCTCTACTAAAAATATGAAAATTAGCAGGACATGGCGGTGCACACCTGTGGCTTAATGTTATATTTGTTGGGAATCCATTTTGCACAAATGTCTACATTAGTTCTTTAGAGGATACAAAAGGAATTTTAAAAATAAATATAATTGCTTCCTGCTTGCCCATTTTATGATAATATGAAGAAAACATATAATTGCTTCCTGCTTGCCCATTTTATGATAATATGAAGAAAACTGATAAATAGGAAAGGGAAAAAGAACCTTGAAACAATATAAATGTATTTGATATGGTTGATATTTTGATGATATCAGATATTTCCTTTTTACTATAGTACTTTCGCCATCTTATAAACTTTTGCAAAATGTTTAACAAAAGACTTTTTTGTATTAATGGTCTTTGTCTTTATTTTTGCTAAAAGATAGATATGGGAATATTTAAATGGTCCAGATAAACATAAAATTTGGAAAAATAAAGATCAAAACATATTTTTCTAGAAAAGAGAAGCTGGTATGTGTAGGTTGATAAATGACATATTCTTTAATCACATGGTTTAGATTTGTATGCTTTCTTTGCATTTTCAAGCATTCTGTCTTTTAAAGCCACAATACATTCAAAAGAAAGCTTCTTAATTTATTTTTTTATAGCAACCACAATTTAGATTAATAGGTTACATGAGTCACTCTCTAGGTTATCATATATATTTATCATTGTGATAAATAAAACTTAAAAATTAGTGTCTGTTAATTTAAATATATGTGAGCATGCATTTATCTAATAAAAAGCTTAAATACAATGTGCCTCACCTAGAAAAACAGTTGTGTACATACAACTATAGATGCAAGAATAAAAGGAGGAGGATGTGGAGGAAAGGAACAAAACATCATCACTCCTTTACCCTTGCCAATATCCTCATTTACTGAGGGATATTATTTTCCTTATAAAGAACAAAACCTGCTGTCTTCTTTCCTCCCTCACCCTTATAACACACACACACATACACACACACACACACACACACACACACACACACACACGAAACATAGATATGTAAAATTCCAGTTTGGGTTTAGATTTTCTTCAATCCATAACCTAAGGAAATAAATTTATAAGGCAGTGAGTAATACAAGTTATAGGAATGCAATATTATCCAATGTAAGCCTTGATGATTTCTTTATATATACGATCATGTATTATATGTGTAATGTGATTTAGTCATTATCTGCTGCTGAGGTTAAGTTAACTCTCCTGAACATTTTTGTAGAAATAATTGACAATGGTGATGGCTTAAGGAAATAATAACAGATCAATATTATTTCTCTTTGTACTTAAAGTGATTTTATAAGTTAATAGATATGTGGTGTATAAACAGAATCTTCTGTCTAAAAACCACCTTCAGAGAAAACCTTTTCTTATTATTACCACAAAGCACTTAATTTTCTTTTATTCCAATTACAAAGATGTCCACTGATATTGAATATTAAATGGCATTTTAAAATATTTCTTCAAAATTTACAACCATCACATCTCCCATTATGTGAAGCACCGTACTTTAGTCCCCACAAACTCATTATCAATGGCTTACTATCTTTTATCTTCCCTCTTATAGAAGGATTTGAAAGAAAACAGGGAGGAGATACTGTAGACTCAAGGTCTATTTATTTATTTATTTATTTATTTT
>NW_016107420.1:2788031-2827607 GCF_001604975.1 Cebus imitator | reverse complement strand
GGCACAGCCGCGCTGGCCGAAAGAGCTGCGCTGGCGACCGTGGAGCACCTCTGCCTGGGAGTTTCCTGGTCTGTGGGCAATAAAAACGCGGCGTCCACTCACCCTCTGCGCTTTCACTGGGAGCTGCGATCCTGAGCTGTTCCTAAACGGCCATCTTGGATCCGTCAGGTCTATTTATTTTTAAGTCACACTGTTAATGCATTTTGTTAAAGGGCAGGTTGCAAATGTGAACCCATTGTATTAATGCAAAACTATTCATTTGGCAAAATTATTCAAGTGAAAATGTGTAAGCAAATGATATCAATTGAACCATTTACCCTGAAGGAAAAGCTGTCACTAATGCTTTATCTATCACCTTGTTTAAAGTTTCTGGCTTCAAACATATATTTACATTTTTCTCTAACAGTGGAGTATCTCTTAACACCAGAAAGATGTGCCTAGTTTAATGGTGGGCTAGGAAGAGAGACTTGTTGACTTATGGATTTGAGAGTACCACAAAACCTTTTAAATCCAATAGCAATTATCTTTATTCAGCATCATCTCTGACATCAGTCTTGCCCACTCTAGGTTAGTAGTATACTTGGAATCAGTGTTCTGCATAGCAGCAAATCAATAATTGAAAGCTCTATTGTATTTTCTGAAAATCAGGGGTTATAGGGAATTCTATGGACTATAAGAAATCAGGACTTGTGGTAATATCCATTGCAAATAACATATTATTTAGATCACAGATTTGGAGGAAACCTTACATTATTTTATCAGTTTCTGGAAAGCATGTTCTAGTATCTCCTTCTCTAATTTTATTAGAGTAAATTCTGGCTAAATTTGACTCTTTCTTATTTTAAATACATTGTTTTTTGAAAAAAAGTCTTATAATATTCTGACCTTCATACTTTAATTGGATGTGTAATAAACACATATTTGCATATTTGATCATTATTCTTCAAATGAACATTTTATTAAGCACAAGCTGTCAGATATTGTGGTTGGTGCCCGTAACAATAGTCAGAAACAACCCTAGAACTTGTAGATTCAAAAGAATTGTTGAACTAATCCAGCAAAGAGACTTTATTTATCATCAGGAAATCTCTCCCGTTTTTGCTAGCAACTAATGACAAAATAAATAGGTTATTTTTCATATATTTAGGATGTGATACTTTATTAGCATTGATTTTGCACATATTCATAATTAGTGTTGTGTATTAGTAGTGATCCTTATAAAAATACTCAATTCACTGTCAGATTTTAAAGAAATCTTTCTAAAATCCATAATATAGGAATGAATTCTATGTCTTAGCAGTTAGACTGAAAAGTATGTGCATACTTGTTGGTTGGTTGGTTGGTTTGTTTTTGAAGAAAATGATTCTGTTAAAATGGAAGGCATCTGTTCTTCTCTTCCAACAAAGTATCAGATACAAAAGTTGTATTACTATGGGTCAGAAAAAAAAGTAAAGGAAAAAAATGCTTATAAAATATATAAGATCCCAAATTATATAAATTCCTCAAGCTCCTTCTCACTAATTCTATCTCTGTTTCAATATACCTCCCCCAAAATTTTAAACAGAGTACCAATCTCTTGGGGTTTAGGGAACAGACTTAAATCGTAACCTTCTGTCTTGATTAGTCCCATCTGTATTCATTTACTATTTCAAATTGATACAGACAGGAGGCAAGGAAATATTAGGTGGAACAGGGTGGTTTCCTGGCAAAGGCCCCACCCTCAAGCCTGGAATCCCACAGCCCTAAATGGGAACAGGCATTCCTGTTTTTGTTCTTAAATTTTGCCTTTTGGCCTGCCATGCCCCCCTATTCTGTACCCATATAAACCCCAAAACTCAGGTTCCATGAGCACATGAGCAGAAGAGCAGAGGATCAGAAGAGTGGTGTGGCAGAGAAGGAGAGAAGAGAAGGAGCATCTGAATGTTGAGAGGAGTTCAGCTGAGGATTTTTAGAGAAGAGATTGGCGGCAGGATGGCCAAACTCCAGGGAAAGGTTATCTTTCCACTCCATTCCTTTTCCAGCTCCTCATCCATCCCACTGAGAACCACCTCCACCACTCAGTAACCCCCCCCACATTCACCATCATTTAAGTCTGTGTGTAACGCGATTCTTCCTAGATGTAGGACAAGGACCCAGGTATCAAGAGAGCACTGAGCTGTTTAACACTTAAGGTGCCTTCAGATGGCAGAGAGAAAGGAGCACTGTAACATGCCACTGGGACTTCAGGAGTTGCAGACGCCCACTGCTGGATGCTACCATGGGGCTAGAGCCCAGAAGCTCTTGCCCTGTTTTCTGCAACTGTCCTTCTGGGTGCTCCCTCCCCTGTAAAAGGTTGAGTGGCTGGTGGCCAAACAGATGAGCCACATCCATGTTGCAAGGCCTGCAAAGGGGTTAAGGAAACTATCCTGTTTCAAAATCAGTAATACTTTGATTCTTCACACTGCAATCTCTATTCATATATTCTATATGCAATCTATATTCATGTATTCTATATTACACATTTATCTAATAGAAAGTGGGATTTTATATTCCCTTATTACTTAATAATTCAAAAAATTTTGTTTTCTTTTATAGTATATAAAGCAGCTACAGGGCACTTTTCAATACCTCTACAGTAAGTTGGCAGGTATTTATTTTATATATATTATATGTATATTTTATATAAATATTCTTTATTTTCTAGAAGCAAATGGTAGTCCCTGGAATAAGGAATAATAATATCTACTTTTTAAATACCTAATCTTTTTCAGAAACTGTATTATGTAATTTGCAGATGTTATTTCATTTAAAATAAATCATTAGAAAATAATATCCTCATTGTCCAAGATAAAGAATTATAGAAAAGATTGATTATCCTTCTGTTAAAAAATGATCTTAACCTAATATTAGACTCAGATCCTTGTTTCCTCACAATTTATGTAAATATTTGAACACAAACTATGTTGTATTTGGGGGCACAAGTATTTTTTCAACTGAATAAAAAATGTCGCAATAATAATCATCTCTGGTAGTCAGCAATCATCAACTATAATTTTAAGAATAACAAAATTATTCCAAAATTTTTTTCAATTTATAGATGTATTAGCAAAGCACATTTCATATCTGAAAGCTAACATTTTGGTTTTCTGAAGAATAGGAATTTTTTCTGAATCATGACATGGTGAACCAAAAAGATGCTGGTATGAGATCTATTGTAAAAAAAAAAAAAAAAAAAAAAAAAAAAAAAAAAAAAAAAAAAAAAAAAAAAAAAAAAAAAAAGAAAGGCAGTTTTAAAGCATTCAGATAATGTAAAAAGTACCTGAACATTCTGGAGAATTAATAGAAGCAAAAGGACACTGAGGATGCACACACACTTTGAGAGGTAGACTAAGAAAAGGCAAAGGAAACATACTGCAAAGCAGTGTGATAAGGCATTTACTCTGATTTACAATTTGCAATTCAGGAGAAAGATTCCACTAGAAGCTAGGGTTCAGAAGAGAGAAAGGGGAGTGAGGACTTTTCAAAGGATACATTAAACAAATTATTTTGAAAGAATTATCATTGGCTAAGGTAGCTGGCTTAGTACATGAGTCCATAGTTCATTGATTGTTACTGTTTAAGAGTTGCAATGCTGGAGAATTTCAGCTATTTTCTAGGATGTTGCAGTACTGGTGGTTTGGCCCAGATCGAAGTTACAAGGAAAGTTTCTGGTTTTTGTTTTGTTTGTTTCTCTGAGGTTGCAGGTTTTATAGGTCCTCCTTTAAGTGGCTTCCCGAGTGCACTATAGAGCTCAAAATCACAGTGATGCCATTTAGTATTCCAGATGATATGCTTTGGCTGTGTCCCACCCAAATATCATCTTGAATTGTAGTTCCCATAATCCTCATGTGTCATGAGGGGTAATTGAATCATGGGGGAGGTTACTCCTATGTTGTACACCTGGCAGTGAGTGAGGTCTCATACATCTGATTGTTTCATAAGGGACTTTTCTCCCTTTCCTCAGCACTTCTTTCTGCTGATGTAAAGAAGGACTTGTTTGCTTCCCTTTCCACCCTAATTGTAGGTTTCCTAAGGCCTCCCCAGCCATGCTGAACTGTGAGTCAATTAAGCCTCTTTCCCTTATAAATTACCCAGTCTCTGGTATATCTTTATCAGCAGCGTGAGAATGGGTTAACACATCACATGTCACAAATGAGACATGGGGAATAAACAAGTCCCTGCATGAATCCTAGGGTATTAATCTTGAATTAGGAGCAGTTTGTGTGTGTGTGTGTGTGTGTGTGTGTGTGTGTGTGTGTGTGTGGTATATTTACTACTTGAAGGGTAGACATAGAGAAGCCCAGTTTTTCTGGCCTGAGAAACCAGAAAAATAAACTTTGAAATTTTGGACAATGAAAAGATTAGAAGGATTTCAGAAGCAAAGTGTGTAAGAAGGAATTTCCTAGCACTCCTATCCACATTTTTGACTGAAATTTGAACCATGCTTGAGAAAATCAGATTCAATTCAGTACACTAAAGAAACAAGATCTGAAGCAAGTTTCTGCTTTAGAGACGTTCTGTAATTTAAATCCAGGCAAATATTTCTTGCTAAAATAAGGAAAAAAATGCTCACCAAAGAAAAATAACAGAACCCTGAAACCCCATAAGGTAACATTTTTAATATCATGAATACAATAAAAAATAACTGTAATATGAAAAAGAAAATATGTACATCTCAAATGCAAAGAGTGTTAATGGAATCCGAAATTAAAAACAAGAAAATGATAGTAACCAACATCTTGATAAACTTGTAATTATTCTCAATGAAACACCGTTTCAATGAATAAAAATCTCAGCTCTCAGTAAGAAACTGTCAAATCTTAGTAGACAAAAATATAAACAATGAAAAGAACCAAACATACATTCCCGAACTAAAAAAAGATGTTTATAAAATTACAAACAACAATGAAAAGCTGGGATTAAGTAAAAGACTGATGCCACTATCTGGCTGTTGTTTTTGTGGGAAAACTTGTTTAGGTCATATAACAATAAAATGCAAATGAAATGGTGTTTCAGCATGTAATGAGAAGTACTCAGATAAGCTCATACTAAGTCATCTTCTGTCAAAAGAAATCTAACATCAAAGTTTTCTGTTACTAATTTGAGTTTTGAAGATATTGAATAAAATAGAAGTTGCTGTTAAAAAGGGTAAAATATGATTGAAAAAGATTAAAGGAATATGATGAAGCAGTTCAGTTTTCTCATTAGCTGTATTTTAAAATTCAACTCTGAATTATGTATATAAAAGAGGTGCACTCATAATAAAAAATCAGGAAACATCTCAATATCAGAAATCAAGAGTAAAGCTAAATCAACTCACATATGATGACTATACTTTAAAAACAACACAAAAGGAGATACAGTTTGTGGGAATTCAGAAGATAGGTTATTTGTCTTAGGTCAAAATGAGTATTAAGGGACATAAAGATCTAGAAAGCATGAGGCAGGAGAATAGAACCCCACCTGTCCACTGCATGGCAGATGAAAACTGGAAAATGTATCTGATTTGCCCCTCCCACAACTAATCAGACTGGTTGCCGGACAGGTCTTCACTTGTTAATACATAGAGTGTATCCAAGTATCCAATGGGAAGAACCTATAGAGGGTACTTAAACCACAGAAGATTTTGCCAGTGATCTTGAGCTGCTTGTACCAGCCCAATCCCACTCCTTGGAGTATACCTTTCTTCCCCCAATAAATGTATGTTTTGTTGCTTCATTCTTTTGTTGCTTTGTTTGTGTGTTTTGTCCAGCTCTTTGTTCAAAATCTGGACAAGTTGTGGTCAAGACCTTTCACTGGTGATAAGTTTTTATAGGGGAACACAATTATTACCATCCTTGAAGATCTGTATTTAGTAATGTATTAAAGACTAAATATAGAAAAATGCATTTGTTACAGAGTGCAGGCTCAACTGCTCACCAATTACAAAGCCAAAAAACAAGGACAAAGTGCAGTGAAAGAAAAGGTGACTTCAGTTCCAGAGCTAGCAGTAAAGAAATGGTCCAGGGGCTGGCCTTAAAGAAATTATTTCAGCTTTTTGTTTCAAAAGTAAGGAGAGATTGCTACAACAGGCATGCAGGAGTGACAAGGGGGTGCCAGCATCTATGTAACTTGTTTCAGCAGCTACCCCAGCTGTCCTGTCTGATGGATGAGCTGTCACCATCTTGGGTACAGTGGTTTGCAAATTAACGGCAGGCTTGAAGTGATGTCCAAGTGGAAGAGAATCCTGTAGTGGTCTGAAACTGTTTTAAGATGTAGTCTCTGGAATTTCTAAACAAATGCACAATTAGATAAGAGAAACATTCTGCAAAGAGGGTGCCTGCTGAAAAGAAGAAGAGCGAAGATTATCTATTATTTTAGAAAGAAGGAGAGTAAAGACTGCCCTTTCCTCATTAAAGGCAAGACAACAAATGGGCAAAAGAGGGAAACAGAAAGAAAAATAAAAAAACTTTTTAAAATATATTTCAGTGTTTATTTATTTTTGAGGCAGAGTCTCACATTGTCACCCAGACTGGAGTGTAGTGGTGTGACCATGCTCACTGCAGCCTCAACCTCCCTGGCTCAAGGAGTCCTCACACCTCAGTCTCCCAAGTAACTGAGACCAAAATCTTGTGTTACCATGCCCAGTTAATTTTTTATTTTTATCCTTTTTTGTAGAGATTGGGTTTCACTATGTTGCCCAGGCTGCTCTTGAACTCTTGTTCTCAAGCAGTTGTCCTGCCTCAGCCTCCCAAAGTTCTGGGAGTATAGGCATAATCTTCCACACCTAGCCTAAAACTAATAAACTTTTAAGAACACTCAGTTATGTATTTTCTCTTCACATATTTTTGAAATTTTTAATTCTAGTTTTGCTATTACAACCAATAATATAATGTCATACTTATAGATATATTGTGGGGTACACTTCCAAGTATAACCATGGTGTAATTTTTTAGCAACCAGTGATTGTAAGGTTATTGAACTTTTAATTCCGTAAAATGGGGACTTAAGCCTCCCCTAGATTTTTCAGTGTTCCTGCCAAAGCCCTTTCCTTCTGACACTCTTCAGATACCAGGGGAAAGAAATCCCAGAAACTGGAGATATCTCTAGTTATTAAAGAGGACACTTGAGCAATCTGTCTCCTGGAGGGTCTGAAGTTACACACCAAAGGGACTAAGTGTTTTATGTTTCCAAAGAGATTCTTTAGATGTGGGAAGAAATAACAGCCTCCCTCCCTTTATAAACTGAAAGTAAAAATTATTTTCTTTCAACCCTACATATGAAGTGCTCTATAGCTCATATACAGTATTTGACCTGGTTCATTTTGCATCATTCCAATAGTAGGCAATGGGGCAGCAGGTACCAGGACACTTATGGACTCTGAAGTAATTAATAATAAGACCATTTCTGGTACAGAACACTTCCTTTTGAATATTCAGAATAAAATTAGTAAAGATAATGAAGATATTGTTGTAGTCTGTTTGCATTGCTATAAAGGAAAACCTGAGTAATTTATAAAGGAAAAAAGGTTTATTTTGGCTCATGGTTCTGCAGGCTGTACGGGAAGCATCGTACTGGCCTCTGCTCCTGGTGAAGGCCTCAGGAAGCTTCCACTCATGACATAAGACCAGTGTGCTGGAAAGTTTTCTCTATATTTTGTTACAGTAGTTTTAGAGTTTCAGGTCTTACATTTAAGTCTTTAATTCATGTTGAGTTGACTTTTGTACATGGTGAGAGATAGGGATCTAGATTCATTATTTTACATGTAATAGTAGGTTTTTCCAGAACCGTTTATTTAAGAGGTTGTCCTTAACATCAAAAAAAAAAAAAAAAAAAAAGAGGCTGTCTTTTCTCTAATTTAAATTATGGGCACATTTGTTGAAAATCAGTTGGATTTATTTATGGGTTCTTTATTCTGTATCACTGGCTTATGCGTCTGTTTTTAGATCAGTACAATATTGTACTGATTACTACAGCTTTACAGCTTTGTATTATATTTTGAAGCCAGGTAATGTTATGTCTCTAGTTTTATTTTTATTTTTTAACTGAGGATTGCTTTAGCTATTGGAGATCTTTTGAGGTCCTATACAAATTTTAGTGTTTTTGTTCTTGTTGTTTTTTCTATTTCTATGAAGAATGTCATCGGTATTTTGATAGGGATTGCACTGAATCTGCAGATCTCTTTGGGTAGTGATATGGTTTGGCTGTGTCCCCACTCAAATCTTGTCTCAAATTGTAATCCCCATGTGTCAGAGGAGGGGTCTGGTGGGAGGTGATTGAATCAAAGAGGTGGACTTCTCTCATGCTGTTCCTGTAATAGTGAGTAGGTTCTCATGCGATCTGATGGTTTAAAAGTGTGTGGCACTTCCCCTTCTCTCTCTCTCTCTCCTGGCTCCATTTAAAACATGCCTTGCTTTCACTTGTACCTTGATTTGAAGTTTCCTGAGACTTCCCCAGCCAGGAGTAACAGTGTGCCAATTAAACCTCCTTTCTCTATAAATTACCCAGTTTCAGGTAGCTCTTTATAGTAGTTTGAAAACAGACTAATACTGATAGTAAAGGTAGTAACATTTTTTTTTTCTCCTGTAATGTAGCCACAATAGCTTTTGAATTGGAGAGATTTCATTACTCGACTTTATTCATGTTGTATTCCAATTGTGTTTGCAGATAAGTTTTGTTAGTTTGGTTGAATTTTCGTTTGTTTTTCCAATTTTGTCACTATTTCTTCTATGGCACACATTTCTCAGAGTTTTGTTGTTGTCTTTTGTTTTGTTTTGTTTTGTCTTTTTCTTTACTTTTTCTTATTTGCTGTTTCAGTCCAAGCCAATCTTCTCTACATTTCTCCAACGACTGACAATATGACGTAAAGTTCTAGACATGCTCACATCATGGTTTTAGACCTATTAAGTATGAGTCAATGTAGGGAAAAAAAAGAAAAAGAAATAAATAAAACTCTTTTGAGATTTCTCATCTTAACTAGTCTCCTAACCCCAGTCTCACAAAACCAGGGAAGTAAAATCTAAGTGTGCAGTATCAGAGAATTATTTCATGTAAGAGTGGCTTTTGTTTTCAAATTTTCCATGCCTTTCTATGTCCAGGATCTCTTTCCAGTTTGACTTGGATGCCCTTCATTTTCCCTTCCCACGTTTTTCACTGCTTATTTCTTTGAAATTGTGTGTATGTGTGTGTGTTTACCTTCATGCATATGTGTATTTAGCATTTTATTCCCTGTTGATAGACTTAGAATAACCTGGTCTTTCATCATGTTAATGAGTAGAATAAAATCTGAGATTCTTTTCAATGGCAACCCTCAGAAAATAAGAAACTTGTAATTACTAGAAAGAAAGAGAAGGACTCAGCTTAAAATTGTATATCAAGCTATGTGAATAAATACAGACAGGATTACTAAAAGAAGAATCTATAGCGTGATGAAAGAAATCAGAAATTTTAAAAACAATATAATCAAAAGAATAAAAAAAGATAATGAATTTACTAAAGGAATAATACACATGGTAGGTAAGAAATCAAGAGAATGGAGTGGCCCAGGATCAATGAATAGTAGAATTATAAAGTGATGTGGATAATAATGTCAATTTTTTCAGAAATTTTATTTTTTCTTAATTAGTTAATTAGTACAGCAAACACTTTATTGTATTATTATTTTTGTGAGTGGTAAAGAAAAATAAGACAAATTCTTCAGTCTTTATTTTGATCTAATAGATAAAACTAGGGAAATCTACAAGTAAATGAGCTAAAGAATTATTCTTCCTATGATAAATGTTTGTATATAATACAGGAGAGAGTGTTGCTACCTTTACTTTCTGACGCTTGGTTTTGAGGTTAGAGGTTAGGAAACAAATATATGGAGCAGTGAGGAGACCTATAAATGAAACCATGTCAAGAGTTTCAAAGGCTAAATAAATATTATTAATTTTGTTTTAGAAAATCACTGAAGATCTTTAAAATGGTTGTTGCTTGATAGCAGTTGGGAAACAAGACTTGTTTATTATAAGAAATGATGGAAATAAAAAGTAGAAATAAATCTTAAAAGTATTTGATTGCTATAAAGTTACATAGCATTCTCTGCCTGGATATAGATGTTACTAATTCTTTTGGCTGACTAGATTAATACAATATCAGTGATATTTATAGGTATTAACTACATAGACATATCTGGAATTATGTCTATGCATCATCAAAATAATGTGAAATACTTTTTAAGTTTTAAATTACAATCTTGGCATGCCTTATGAACATTCTCCTACATGCAATAAGAGAAGAAACAGGCTGTATTAAGAATATATTTGAATGTAACTATTTGTGGTTGATATTATCACCAATGTACACAAATCAATTAAAATATTTATGCCATCTTATATATAACTTATTCAATAAAAATCAATCTAAAATCTACTGAGGAAAGAAATGCATATTAAAGGAGCTGGTAAAGCATAAAACACCAGGATGAGAATAGTGGCATATTTAATGTCTTAAAGTTTAGTATGAAAATATGTGGCTGTGAGTTTTCAGTCTACCATTTATTTGCTTCATGACCTTGTATATATTGCCTATATCATTTTATTCTTTATGTGTTGGTTCGTAATAGGATAATACCAGTTTACTACTAGTCATAGACATTAG
This sequence comes from Cebus imitator, assembly GCF_001604975.1. NCBI lineage: Eukaryota > Metazoa > Chordata > Mammalia > Primates > Cebidae > Cebus > Cebus imitator. The sequence continues at coordinate 2,816,969 of NW_016107420.1, read as the reverse complement.
ATACAAGGATGCTTTGGTACTTTTTTTTACATTTTGGATCTTCAGCCATGATCCTCTTAGAAATCCTGGCCATACTATGTGATGTGTGCCTATGTGATAGGAAGACTTACTGAGGGATCCAGTATAAATCTGCATATAAAATATTAGTAAAGCTTATTTTCATAGTATAAATTTAGTATTGAGAAAAGTAAAAATGGCACTATTATTACTATAAGACATTGGGCCTTTCTTATGTAGTTCTCAATATGTAACAATATGATAAGCAACAGGAAGAAGCAATATGGTAAACAAGGTGTTTCAGAAAATCATTATTTTGCCATAAAATCTTACCCAGTATTCCTAAATGGAAAACACTTTCTAGTGACAAATTATGTTACAGTTCATTCAACAATATCATAAAAAGGTATCTATATCTGTTCTATACTTTTATGAGCCATTAGGCAGCCAATGAAATTTGGTACTCACTCACTTTAGGTATGCCACATGGGTACAGTGGTAAGAAACTGGTAGCTCCAAATTTAACAGTTAGTTATATTTTCCAAATGTGGCCTTTAATTATAGGATAGTATTGGTTAAAAGTTCTCATGAGCAATTCTTGTTGCTTGTGTCTTCTCATAGTATTCTTGGAAGAGCCCTGTTTTTCTCAAATGTGATATAGTATCATAGGAAATGCAAAATCTTCAGGACAGATATTTATTGTATTAAATACCCAGATCCTATAGTAACTAGCTAGGTAACACATTGATTTTCTTTTCTGTAGAATGGTGAAAACAAAAATTCCTATTTTGGAATTGTGATATGAAAGTTCAAATTAATGTACTAAAGAATTGTAGGCAGTAGACACTCAGTGAAGAACAACTGTTATCGATATCTTCTTGTACAACCACAGAAACTTAAGAGCTTGATAATTTAGAGTAAAGGTACCCAGTGTCTTGAAACATCTAGGCAATCCTGAAAGTTTACAGGAGAAAGTAGGGTGTCCTGAATTTTTAAGAAAATACAGTGACATTTCATGAGCACCGTATGGATTCCAGCTCAAACTTATTCAGTTTCAGTATTAAGTTGTATTTTTGCAAATCTGAGTTTCTAATGATTGCCATGATAAAAAGCAAGTACTATATGAAAATCTATACAGAACAGGAAATGAGAGTAGCAATGCCCAATCTGATTCCAAAGTTTTAAGAATTTTGTGTGCCCAGCAGAATGAAAAATTTTGATGATCCATAAATATTTACTAATTTGTTTTGGCTTAACTATGTAATTATTTAATAAATGAAACTGTTAGGTAGACCTTTTTTTTTCTAACTCCACCTTGATAAGATTACTAAGACACTAAAGATATTGAAACCAAGAGGGTTTGGGGACTTCTACTTGAATGGTTCATTTTCAATCCTTAATCTAGGCCATATATTATCATCATATGTCTAGCAATTAAAACATTTGAGCATACACCTGCAAAATACTTATAATGATAATTAGTTTACATATATATACTACTATTATTATTTTATAGACATGTAATAGGCATGGAAATACATAGAATTAAGTTAATAAGCTTGAGAAAATATTGTAATTGTGCCAATAAGGCATGTATAAAATTTGTTCTCATTATTGCTAACAAAAAATATTTGCCAAAAAGTGTCTATCAATAGTAAAAAAAAAGTAAACTGTTGCACATTCTTAAAATGGTATAATGTGACTATAAGAGGAAATGATAATTATAGATTATTCACCATGTTATATTATAAAAACTGTGATAAGTTTAATATAAACAATCACATTATTTTAGAAGCTACTTGATAAAGAAAACATATTACATCATTAATATAACAGTTATATGTATTTATATCATTAATGTAATTAATGTAACAGCTTATATGTATTACATCATTAATGTAACAGCCTAAAATGGTATATGTGACTATAAGGTGAAATGATAATTATAGATTATCCTCCCAGATGGAGAGAGATGGGAGAAAGCATGGCATTGGGAAGTTCTTGCCCTTAAAACTACGCCCCCTTGTGGACCCGGAAAGAGAACATTTTTCCCTTATTCCCCACTTCGAACAGGAAAGTTCAACTTCTGTTGGAACATGGGTGTCGAATGCTCTATAGCTACTTCCTGCTGAAATGAGACAGAGAAGGGGCCCTGCAGTTGAGGTTTCCTCCAGAGGGGAGTCTTTCAGGGGTGCAGGCTGATCCTGAGGTTCACGATAACGCCCACGAGCCAAGGACATCAGGAGTTCCAGTGGCAGGATTATCTGTGACCTTATGGTTCTATAAGAAATGAATGTGACAAGGTGGTTAGAGATGAAAATCCCAGAGGCCCACAAATATAGAATGGTTATAAACAACCCTAGGAGAGAATAGAGCCAGGTTCTGGAAGGTCTTTAGCCCTGTGTTTGATTCCTGAGTTCTTTAACCATGTTCAAAGCAACAACTAATGGGTTTAGAAAGTAGCAGCATCTTCCTAGAAAGAGGCAGATTCACTTCCCACTATGAAAAGGATAATTGGAGTTTGAGAAATAGCAAAATTGAGGGTTATAGTCCTGTTAATATGAGGATATAAATTAGACTTATGAATAGTTACTTCCCTGGGGATCTTGTTGGAAGAGCAGGTGTAGATCTTCTAATGGCTCACTGGTGTATGAAGGGCCATATCATGGAAGTTCAGGCTGTGGAGTGGAGGGTCTATGACTTTCCTCAGGAGGTGTCCAAGACTTCAGCCAAGTGTGATGAATCCATGAGTTGATTTCCACAATCTTAACTGCCATTGCGGTAGACAGAATAACCGAAAATTGTCCCTCCCAGGATGGGCCTAGAGAATGAGAGTCTGAGGGCAGAGAATTAACAAGCACCAAGTTTCCAGGGCAGGAGAGAAATATTGAGAAGGCCATGCCAGTGTTCAGGAGAAGACTGACTTTCTGGACCTCTATGGTCAGCTTTACCTGGGGCTTTGTGAGAGTGATGGTTTGTGCTGGCACTTGCTCTAGGCATCCTCAGTCCTGCCATTGGGTCATCTGGTCAGACACCTCAAGCCATGGGAACCTTCATCCCCTGGGACAGTGTGCTTTCCAGTGATTTCCTTGGCACAGCAGGCATGGAAGAGAGGATGGTCCATTCGTCTGGGGACAATTTCTTATAAAATGTCCCTTCAGACCGCACTGGTAACAAGCTCTGCCAGACTGGTGGCTAACCTGAGCCTTTCCCTCATTTGAGCCCCTGGGGTCTGCTTGCCTGAAAGCCGTGACTGAGGCAGCAGCTTTTTTCTGATCTCCCCTGTTCTTTTCAGCCCATTCCTCCTGGTCTCTATTATAAAACACTGAGGTTGCCTGATTCAGTAATGATTCTTGACTCTGTTCTGGCCCCCAGGTCAGTTTCTGGAGCTTCCTCCTGATATCTGCTGCTGACTGAGTAATAAACTTGTCCTTCAGTATTAACTGACCCTCAATGGAGTTTGGTGACAGGGGAGTGTGCTTTCTTAAGTCCTCCTACAATCACTCAAGGAAAGCTGTTGTGTGTTCTTCCTTTCCCTTTGGGGACTAAGTTTCCTACTAGGCAGAGGGTAATTTGGCCATGCTGCTTGGGAGAGAAAAATGAGCGCCTTCTTCCATAAAGACTGTATGTCAAACTGGTCCCAATTTTTCAGTATACACTTTAATGGGGACCTGAACTTGGGAACAGAAACGTTAATCTGAAATCAAACACAAGGAATGCCTGCACCCCCAGTTAAAGTAATTACAGCCACTTTGACCTAAGGCGTCCCATAGGTAAAATGTGTACTGAAATGAAACGTCTTTCAGTCAATACCCTGAAATTTTGTGTGCCTCTCGTGTACTGGATTTGAATTATGACCTACCAGCATCATGGGACCACTCACTTACAGTCTGCATGAACCCCAGAGACTACCATAGAGGCATGGAATGGAATGAAAGGGGCTACTGGGTTGGGTAGTAATCATACCAATGAGACCAGTGAGGCTCAGGAGATAGGTACCAATATTTCCCAGCAAAAGTTCAATTTACACAGGCCACCCTTTCATAAAACTGCCCTAGAGGGGTAAACTTCTAGGGAGGGGCCATTAGAGCACACAGTTCAAAGAAGGCAGGCTGGGCATGGCTGAGGCCAAAACAATATCCTCAGGACCCAGGTCTCCTCTCCTCTAACCCATTTTCCATTGGAGGAAAATGTGCTTAGGGATGCCATACCTGCCATTAACTATTTTTAGGCTCTGGAACTGGTTTAATTATGATCTTCTAGATTGAAAAGTTCTGCCATAGAGAAAGAGAGCCAATCCTAAGCAGGACAAATTATGCACAAAACACAGTCCCATGGCCTTCAGCTTCTGAATTTCCCAAAGGATGACTTCCCTAATTCAAGGCTGACTCTACGAGGAATTTGAACCAGCAACCTTGCAGTTGCAGGCCCTACACCTTAACCCCTTCACCATTTTGGCCACTTGTGTCAAGGGAAGGCAGAAAGCTTTCTTAAGCCATATCTGAAAGAGAATGCTGCATCCTGAGGCGGTGTCCCGGGCAGAGCTGACAGCCAGCAGCATTTTCCCTTCTTTCAGCTGGGAGAGGAAAAAGAAACACTTGCTGCTGTCCATTTAAAAGCCAGGCCTCTGTGCTGCCCTGCTCTGTGCCAGAGGGGAAGGCCTGCCATGCCCCTTGTGGCCTTTCATTCTGCCATGACGCCAGGACCATGTGCACATCCTGGGCCACTTCCCCAGCTGCTACCCACACAAGGACCTGAAGTCAGAAAGCGAACGCCCCAGGGGAAGTTCCCTTGTTCTGCCCCTGACTTTAGTTTTTATCAGTCGGGTTCCATGGTTTCATGCTGGCCCCACCTCTGCTGCTTTGCTTTCTTAAGCACCATCGCTTAGATTAGTGCAGGTGGCAGGAGTGTTTGGGGAAGTTACAGCATTTGGAGCCTCTGTGCCTGGCCAGGACACACTGAGCCCCTTCTCTGTTGCTTTCTCTTGGCCAGCAGTGCTGGCAGCAGTGGCTTGCTGCGCATGCTCTGGCCCACCTGCAGGGCTGGGCCAGGCATGGTCTGTGGTCCCCATTTCCAGCTGGCAAGGAGTGAAAGATGCAGAGGAGGTGCTCACCCTTTCCACCCCACAGGATCCCACAGGTTTTTGCCCAGAGAAACAACCGAGAGAGAGAGAGGGAGGAAAACAGAGAGAAAGAGAGTGGGGAAAAAAAACTGCACTTTTAATTCTGGCTGGCCTGAGCAGCTTTAGATGGGCTGGACTGAACCCCTGGGGCTCAGCACCATGGCTCTGGTTCCCTGCAACCCTGCCCGGCTGCAGCCACTTCGGGTGTTCTTAAAGAGACAGAACAGAATGGAGTCAGCTTTACACATGGTTTGAAGTCTTCTTCTCCATCTATACCCCTTTCCTGGCTGTACGCCTCTCCTGGCTGGCTCACCAAAATGTTGGGGTTCAGGGGCCCAGGGGAGCCCTTAACTCCCCTGAGAGAGCATTTCTCCGAGGTTCTTGGTCTCCTGATCTCTCAAGAAGAAGAGAGGGGATCAGGTGTGCTCACAGAGTAAATACCGGACATCAAACAGAGTTTTTACAGAAAAGTAATTTTATTTAGATAGAGAACAAGAAAAAAAAAAGGAGAAGAAGAGAAAGAACTTCCACAAAAGAGAGTGTGTGTGGAAGGGGATCCAAACATGGAGTCCGAAGGGGTGTGGAAGAAGGGAACTTTTAACCTGGGAGGAACCGCCATCTTCTCCTAGATCTCTGGCCAATGAAAGGAGTTCCTTGGAATTTCCGCTGGAGTGATTGACTTTTGATTCTTCCCATGGCCGTGAAAATTAAAACAGACACTGTTAAATCTCCCAGATGGTGAGAGATGGGAGAAAGCATGTCGCTGGGAATTTCTTGCCCTTAAAACTATGCCCTCTTGTGGACCCTGAAAGAGAACACCTTCTCTCACTATCACATGGTCACATATCTTGCTCTGGAAGGCATTGTTGGAGATCATAGCAAAAGTGCCATTGAGACTTCCAGTGAAAACCTATAGACTCAGTTTTAAAAATTCAAAAGCTTATTCCATTAGGAAAAAGACTCTATTTAACACTTTGAATCATCATGCCTTTCATGTTTCTCTTTGTTCTGTTCTTGGAAGGGCACAGTGAAAGTGATCCTTTTACAGGAAATGGTAAAATAGCATATTCTGTAAAGCTGCATTTCTTTTCAATTAAGAAGACAAATCTTGCTACTTTTTGGCAAAATAAGGTAGGTACTTGAAATTTTTTTCAAAGTGTTTGTCATATACTTTCCTATAAAACAAAGGAACGCTAGATAATATTTTGCTTCAGAAATTAAAAACTAATAATCCCTAAACTGCCTAAGTATGAAAATAAGATTTCTTCATAAATATAAGTAATCTATGAGTTAAAGAAAGTGTGTTATAAGCAGCTGTGTGTGGTGGCTCATGCCTGTAATCCCAGCACTTTGGGAGGCTGAGGTGGGTGGATCATGAAGTCAAGAGATCAAGACCATCCTGGCCAACATGGTGAAACCTCATCTCTATTAAAAATACAAAAATTATCTGGGTGTAGTGGCGGGCAGCTGTAGTCCCAGCTACTCAGGAGGCTGAGATAAGAGAATGGCTTCAACCCTAGAGGTGGAGGTTTTAGTGAGCCAAGATTGTGCCACTGAACTCCAGCCTGGAGAAAGACTGGGACTCTGCCTCAAAAAGAAGAAAGGAGAGAAAGAAAGAAAAAGAAAGAAAGAAAGAGAGAAAGAAAGAAAGAAAGAAAGAAAGAAAGAAAGAAAGAAAGAAAGAAAGAAAGAAAGGAAGGAAGGAAAAAGTATATAATTTGCTTTTAATATAATCCACTAAATGAAACTTCTTCAGTGCTGTCAATCAAATAAAATGCAGCATGCAATTCGTAATTATAACTGTCTACTTTTTATAAGATACAGCTTTAATAGCATTTTATAATTAACTATAGTTCATTAACATGAAGAAGCTGATCAGACAAATTTTAGTGAAATCCACTATGTAAAATATACATATGGATATATCTTATTTGGGCTAGTTCATATGTTAAATAATTAAAAATAGTCTATTAGACTTTGCAAAAACCTGACATCATCAATATTTTATCAGAAATAAATATCTAATAATTAGTACATTTAACTACCTGAAAGCAAGAAAAAAATAACACATTGTTAAAATATCCAGGACTGATGTCTTCCTAATTTCTAGTGTACTAATTTGCTATGGCTCCTATGGAAAAAAATCATGCGCTGGATGGCTTAAAAGATGGAAATTTGTTGTCTCACAGTTCCTAAGGCTGGAAGTACAAAATCAAAGTGTCAGTAGGGCTGTGTCCTTCTAAGGACAGCAAAAAAAACTATTCCATGTTTTTGCCAAACTTTTGGTTGTTCCCTGGCACTCTTTGGCATTCCTTGGCTTGTAGATGCTTCACTCCAGTCTCTGCCTTCACCTTCAGTGTTTCCCTGTGCCCACATTTCTCCTTTATAATGATGTCAGCCATTGGATTAGGACCTACCCTAATGACCTCATTTTAACCAATTATATCTTTGAAGCCTCTCCTTTCTAATAAAGTCACATTCTGAGGTCCTGGGAGCACAAATTTAAAATATGAGTTTGGTGGTGGGGAGATACACAATTTATCTACAACATCTATAATAGTAATATATGGTTAAACTTTGTGTGGGAGGTGGAAATCTCCCTGGTAGTACCTACATTCCTTCTGCTGCACACTTATATATTTATCTTGCTTCATTATATTTTAATAATTAATTGCAAGCCAAGTTTGTGATCTCTAAGGTTATGCTTTCCTCAGAACAAACTCGTGTCAATTTTGTGGCATGAGAGTGTTTGCATACGTTGTTTTTTATTTGCTCTAATCAGGACAGTTGTTTTGATAAAAGGAGTCTTTGTGGACGTCTGATGTTGATATAATACATAAAACTCAAGAAAAAGATATATTTATCCACATTATATAAAGGTCTTAAAGCACTTGTAAATATATTGTTGAGCCTGTTGTCTAATATAGTGTTACTGGTAACCATGGTATTCAATTTACAGTCTAATATTATTGCATGTAATATTAAAGTATATAAATGTAAATATATACTTACAAATAGTATTTACTAAGTGTAAATATTTTCAAGGGACTTTTATAAGTGCTTTGGATAACAGAATCTATTTAAGCCTAAAACATCTTTAGAGGTATTATTATATTCATTTTATTGACAGGGAAACTGAGGCACCAAGCTTTTCATATGAGTTACTTGTGTAATAAGCGTCAGAACCAGAATGACAACACAGGTAGATGCTCCAGAGACCCCTGATTTAATCATAACACTAAACTGTCTCTGCATTTGTTAACTACGCTCCACGTAACATGCTTCTAATCACATCTTTTTGTTTTATGCAGTATTGTTTTCATGCATTACTATCTTTAGGCTTTGCCCACTTACACGAAAAATCCAGCAGCTTTTAACCTTATCATTGTTTAGGTTCACTGCCATTCTTCCACTCCCAATATTTTGAGTATTTGTTCTCAAAGAGGTTGGCTTAAACTTTTCTAGTTTAAGATATAACTATATCTTTTTCAAACGTCATTTCCAAGAAACAAGTAAGTGAAAAAAATGCCTGATGAATGACAGATTCTTTCCTGTGGAATATGTTGAATTTATTTTCTCTTAGATTCTGTAATTTTATACAGTGTAACACTAAGGGACATGACATACTTCTCACCTCCTATTAGCATGGCTAATAATTTTTTCTATAATTTAGTAAGTATTTTTATGTTATCCCCCAAGTGTTTGGCCTTTTTCAATTAAACCTCAAAGCTCAAATCTTTTTTTTCAGTTAAATTATCTTCCAGTCAAGATGTGCTTTCTAGTTTAGTTGTGTGAGGATTCTTATCTTTCTATATTTTACATGTACCATGTTTTTACCCATTACCTGCCCAATCTCCATGACATTTATGACTTATCAAAAGTTCATTGTATTTTAAACAATAGGCACACATATGTATGTGTATTTTTGTATTTTGTATGTATTGCAGGTACTTTTCTACCTAAACAATTTAATGCCGTACCAGTTTTTAACACTAATTAGTTTAGGTAAAAACATTTTCAACTTCAGTTATCTTTATTCTTGCTTTTCTAGAATCACAAGATGGAATTAAAAAATAGTTGCTTAATAACAAAATAATATTCACCGTATGCCTTAATTGTTAGTTTATTGTTTTAAGTCTATTTAATTGTTTTAAATATCTCTCTAAATACTCTATTTTTTTTTTCAAATTTCAGACCCATTTGGTTATATAAATTATAATGATGATAGAGAGCTAAAAGTCTTATCTCAAGACAACAGAACCAAGTATTTTCACAAAATACTTTATTTAATTCAGTTTAGAATGAATCTTTTCCAGAATATTCCCTTCTCTTTCACTCCAAAATTCCAATTATCTAAGAGAAGACAAGGATATAGTCTTTCTCTGAGACAATAACTTGAATGAATCATATATATTTTATTGGTTTTCTTTCCTTTTTTGTGTTATAAAATGGTATTAATTAGAGTTTTAGATGTGTAATTAATTTGCTATTGTAATTAAAAAGTAATTTGCACATCTTTTCAGAGATAATACTGAAGTCAGAATCATTTTAAAAATAATGTGTGGAGGAGCAGAAAAGGTAACTACTGGGTACTGAGCTTAATACCTGGGTGAGGAAATAAGGTGTACCATAAACCCCCTTGACTCTTTTTTACCTATATAACAAACCTTCACTTGTACCCCATAGCTAAAATAAAAGTTAAAAATAAATAAATAAAAACAAAAATACCCATTTTTAGACTGCATTTTAGCCTGGGCAATAAAGCAACACCCTTGTTCTCTCTCCCTCTTCCTCTTCCTTTCCTTTATTCTTTTTTTTTTTTTTTTAATTCTTTTTCTTTCTCTCTTTCTTCCTCTAAAAAAAAAGCACTTTCTACATTAACTCCTGTCCATCCTCAAGTCACCTCATAGAGACAGGGAGAAATCTGATCAGTGCTGAGACCACTTAAAAAATAAATAAAAATAAATAAAAAAGTGTCTAAGGTGAATTCAATGACAATTTCAAGATAACATTAAAAAGGTCATGTTTTCATTCATATGTATGTAACACAGTCATAGAAATTAAAAATTTAATCGCTAAATTCTTTTTTTTTTAATTGTTAAAATTGGGAGTACACATCCAGATTTGTTACAAAGGTATATTGGGTGATGCTGAGGTTTGTGATATGATTGAATCCAATGCCCAGGTAGTAAGCACAACATCCTATAGGTAGTTTTTTAGCACTTCCCCTTCCACTTCTTCTAATAGTCCACAGCATTTTTTGTTCACTTCTTTACGTCCATGAATACCCAATCTTTAGCTCCCACTTATAAGTGAGAAGATGTGGTATTTGGTTTTCTGTTTCCGTGTTAGTTTATTTAAGATAATGGCTTCCAGCAGCATCCATGTTGTTGCAAGAACATTATTTCATTCTTTATTATGGCTGCATAGTATTCAGGGTATATGTGTGTCACATTTTCTTTCTCAGATTCACTGTTGATGAATGCCTGTATTGATTCCATGTTTTCGCTACCATGAATAGTGCTCCAATAAACATATGGGTGTTAGGTACCCTTTTGGTAGAACGATTTATTTTCCTTGGGGAATGCGATTGCTGGATTGAATGTTAGTTCAACTCTCAGTTTTTTGAGAAATCTCTAAACTGCTCTCTGTAGTGGCTGGACTAATTTACATTCCCTACAACAGTGAGTAAATGCCCCTTTTCTCCATGGCTTTTTCAACAAAATACTCTTCCTTATTGGCCTTGGAAAATAATTTATGGCTAAATCCTCAAAAGCAGTTGTGATAAAAACAGAAATTGATGTGGGACCTAATTAAACCATAGAGCTTCTGCATAGCAATAGAAACTATCAAGAGAGTAAACAGCCAATCTACAGAATGGGAGAAAATATTCACAAATATGCATCTGACAAATGTTTGATATTCAGATTCTATAAGGGACTAAATTCTACTTGCATCTTAATTTTCAAATTGTAAAAAATCCTCCATAGTTTCATTTCTAGGTCTTTCCATAGGTCTTGTACTAATTGTTAAATCTCAATACTTTTCTTATTGAAGGTTACTAGAAGAAATATAGAGCCATTTCAATTAGGCAGAAATCATTTTAAAACAGCAATGACAGTATGCTTAATAAGAGTGAGAAATTAGAAAACAATCAATCAACATTATTAAGCAATGTTGTTTTAAAATTCTCTATACATCTTCCTACAGTATGTACTATTGAACTATGAAAACTATAGCAAATATCATGTATTTTAAAAATATGGTTTATGTATGTGATCTTACCTAAATGTAAGGCCATCATTGAGAGAAAAGTGCAAAATATTAAAACACGTTACTTTAGAATTCTATTAAAAATTCACAATACTCTAAAGCATTTTTTGTGAGAATAAATTTTTATGGTTTCAGGCTAATTTTTAGGGAAAAAGATACAGGGTTTACATGTTTTTGCAGAAATAAAAAAGACCAAGATCCATGAATTAAGGTTCACCAGAGAAACGCATGGGCCTTGGCCAATATATGAGTGTGTACATAGAAAGATATTTATTTTAAGGACTTGATTGACGCAATTATAAAAACTGGCAAGTCTAAAATCTCAGGGTAGGCTGGCAGGCTAGCAACCCAGAGAAGTGCAAATACTATGGTTTAAGTAAAAAGGACCTTAGGTTAAGACCTGGGAAAGAGCCAATTTTGCAGTTCAAGTCCAAAGTCATCAAGTTGGAGACCCAGAAAAAAAAGCTTATATTGCAGTTCAAGTCTGAATGCAGCCTGCTGCAGAATTCCCTTTTGCTCAGGGGAGGCCAATCTCTTTGTGCTATTGAGGCCTTAGACTGATTGGAGAACCTCCATTTACTTACATTATCAAGATAGTTGCTTTACTTAAAATCCGCTGATTTAAATGTTAATCTCATCCAGAAATACCCTCACAGATATATCCAGAATAGTGTTTGAGGAAATATCTAGGCATTGTGGCCCAGCCAAGTTGATCCATTGAATTAACCTGGACAGTCAGTATTTGGCACAGGTCAATTGCTGCAAAGTGAATGTTTCCACATGTCATGATCTTACTTTCTATGGCTTTACCTAAGAATTTTCTTCATTCCAGACTATGTTAATTTTTGCTTTTTTCTTGCCTCTCCACCTCTATTATGCAGTTTATTTGTCCCTTGTAATCATCCTGTTCCTAATTTCCACCTATCCATGTTACTCTTTGAAATGTGTTAGTAAATTTAAGGCTCAAGTTTCACCACACACATGCTAGTTGAATCAATTTCTAATCATTTCTCACTTCCCTAAATACATTTTTGAATTTTATCACCTCACTAAAGAACATTTATTGCTTTTCATTTCTAATACTTTTGTATGTAAAAATGGATTAAAATTAAGATATATTAGGTAGAAAAATAAATCATACATGCCTTACATCTCTTTTTAACTCCACAAAACACTGGTACAGAGACCGTACACAGGATATTCTGAGTAAATATTTTTGAATGAAACTTTACAGAGTTAATTTTAACAAGCTAGACATTTTAAGTAGCCTGCAAATTTATGTATAACATCTATTATAGATATCTCACATTTTCACTTACATTCCCGTCTTTCCTGTTTGTGCATGCTACACATAATCACTTGTATAAAACTAATATTACAACTCGACTCAATTAGTTTATAATCCTACATATTTGAGCAACAGAGAAGTATGCAATAAACACATTCTCTAAAATTATCTGCTTGGGCTATTTATACTAATTTGATATAATATATGATCTTTGCTTTCATGAAATATTGATGTCATTCTTTATTCTTATCTGTAATCTAATTAGTGAATACATCATTTGATATGAGTTTCTTTATGTATTGCTTTCTGTTTATAATTGAATCATATAAAGTAATTCAGAAAGAATTTCCACTGAATGAAGTTGGTCACAAATCTTAAAATTAATTAAAACTTCAGTGTGCTTAATGTCACAGTGTGGCAGAGAAAACATGTTTATCATTTTATGATATAAGAATTTCATTTTTCCTTTTATGTTATTATGTTTTAGAAAAACATTTATAAAATTTAGCCCTGAAAGTTATTATGCTGTGAAATAAATATTATTCTAGTTTACTTATACTGAATTTGTAATAACACCTGTTGTACTTATATGACTTTTCTTTCTTGCTTTCTTTTTAAAATATTTGTCACCTATATACATATATGCACACATATATACTTTATGTGTATATTATATATGTGTGTATATGTATGTATATGAAGTTTATATACACGTACTTTATACACATATGATACTTTATACACATAAGTATACACCTATATAAAGTATTGTGTATACACATACATATAAGGTACATACATGTGTGTATACCACATATGTATATGTGCGTGTATGTTATATATACACGCATACTTTATACACATACATACATACCTGAATTTATACAAACAGAAAGAAATGTACACACATAAAAGTGGCAAAAGAACACACAGAAAGTTAAATCCTGAATGTTGATTTTAGCTTTTACATTTTCTTTGAACTCATTAAACTACATAGAAAAACGTGTTGCCAACACTTGATTCAAGTCTAAGCAAAATATATATTTCTTTCTTTGAAGACATATTTGGGCTTCAACATGATGAATAAAGACTGTATAAGTAGAGATTTAATCCAAAATGTGTATATTAATATTCATTCTTCTACAAGATGTATATCATCTGTAGTTAATTTTAGATTACATGTCCCTATTATATTTAAAGAAATAAACACTTTTATATTTGAACTTCTTATTTCTTCTCAAATGTGGTATAAATATTCCTACCTCTTCAAGTAAGCCGGTGAATGATTCATTCTCAATATGTACATATTGATCAGTATATTATTGATGCTTTTGTTGTTGATGTTTATCTTTTTTTAAAAAAAGTATATCATTAAATTACTAAGCATATAATTATGCTCTACATAGATTTATGTGAGTCCAAGATTGAATAACAGCCTTTTTTTTTTTTAATGCTTCAGGGATTTGTACATGACAAAAAATTATTGGACTTGGGGCTACCGTTAGGAGCTTTCTTTTTCTCTAAAAAAAAATAATCAGAATAATTCATCTCTGACATATATGAAATAATTGGCCCAGAAAATTATTGAAATTAATATTTTGTTAGACTTTTGAATATCAACAAAATGCTTAATATATTTCCTAAGCATTCCTATATTAAATGCTTAATATATTTCAGGAGATGTTAGATAACAAAATATAGACACACCCGTTGATATTGCCTTCTATTTTGCCCCTGCCAAATGCAGTAGAAAAAAATGTTTTGACGTTTTAGAAAATTTTAGGAGTAAAAATATTGGATCAGGGGTAATGGGCAGTTTATCTTATTAAAGTATAATTTAGGAAAGACTGGAGAGGTTAAGTTAAATTTAAAAAGAAGGAAGGATGTATTGAATATTAGATTTGTATTGAATATTAGATATGTATTGATAATAGAATATGAAAGAATCAGAGGCATTATGGCTTGTTTATTACAGGAAATAGGGAAAAAATAGTAAGGTTGGAGGTTGGAGTTGCAGTTGTGTCATATGCTCTGCCTGATCATCACTGGGAGCTTCCAGTTGGAGTACTTTCCCAAACTATATGGATGAATAAATGAACTTCTCTGGACTGCTATCTCACCACTTTCTCCTAATGTGGATTTTAAGCAGTTTATGAACAATTATTTCCTCTTCGGGGAAAAAATTAGAAACTCATGCATTTGTTATCTAATCTCATAATGATTTTCTAGCAATGTCTCTTCCCACTATTGCACAGTAGTGATTAAAAGAATATTTAATATATATTAAAGATATAAGTTGCAATAACAAATTTTTACAGAAAGCAGAAAATGAGAAAAATTTTAAATGTTTTAAATAATTTATTTCACTCTTCAGCACCACTCATCAGCAGATACCAATGATAATTATTCACACATTTATCTCAGTATTTAAATCACTTGCAATCCAAAGACAGTATTGATTTCATATGGTTTCCAAACCAGCATTGCTATAAGGTTTTCTGATTTGTTTTCAGGATGGATTCGGTGACTAGATTTGTAATTTGTCTAAATATACCTAAGAAATTAGAATTTTTAAATAAATTTAGATACATTTAACTTTACCTCTGCATTAATATTTTCATATAATTTCAAGATAAATTATACAATTTACTGATAAAGTGATGATCAAATTAATGATTACTTCAGTAGTAAGAAGTTTACGCCAGAGTTAATTTTCATATAAAAACATATTGATTACTGTAAGTTTACTTTTAAACAGTTCTTTTTTTCTGTGTTTTTATATAAGTGCAATGCCTGACATATTGGGCACTCGACATTCACCAAATGAATGCATATTGTTGGTAATATGAAGACAAGTACATTATAGATCATGTGTTGGTTTAAGAATCTGAGCTTAAAGAATACACATATAATTATAGTAAAAAAATAAAGCTAATTTCTGCTCATTAAGATGTGATTTTAATCCTTTCTCATTTTGAAGAATTGAATCAGATTTCATAAAGTTTTTATTTTTTCTGATAGATTAATCTCCTGTAAAACTATCAAATATGAGAGCACAAATAGTACTATAGTTCCAAGGCATTTGGAAAGAAGTTAGACCTCTGTATTCAAATAACAAAGAAAAATTATTTACTAAACTCTTTCAAAACATATACTAATGCTATGGCTGAGAAAAGTCTATTTTCTAACTATATCCCTTTTAGTGTTTTCCAAACAAATTTACAAATAGGGTAAAATCAATTAAAGTTAATGCAAATCTGAGGTGAGAGAAATAAGATAGAAAGCAAAAGAAATCTTACAATAAAATATTGGTTAAAATAGCATCAGGTTTGTCTTCTGGAAAGGATGCAAATGACACCAATTTGTTCCTTAAATTACTTAAGAGGGAAAATGTTAGTGTGCATAGTGTTGACAAATCTCTCATTTTCCAAGTATAATTTGCTCTTTTTTTTTTTTTTTTTTGATACGGAGTTTCGCTCTTGTTACCCAGGCTGGAGTGCAATGGCGCGATCTCGGCTCACCGCAACCTCCGCCTCCTGGGTTCAGGCAATTCTCCTGCCCCAGCCTCCTGAGTCGCTGGGATTACAGGCACACGCCACCATGCCCAGCTAATTTTTTGTATTTTTAGTAGAGACGGGGTTTCACCATGTTGACCAGGATGGTCTCGATCTCTTGACCTCGTGATCCACCCGCCTCGGCCTCCCAAAGTGCTGGGATTACAGGCTTGAGCCACCGCGCCCGGCCATAATTTGCACTTTTATGCAGCCACCTAAACAAGGAAAGTAAACAGACCTGTAGCAGAGCTTTTTTTTAATAAAGTTTTCATTCATTGGTTTATTATCATGCACTTTTGACTTTGTATTACTAAGGCTTCCTTAGCCTCACTTAAGAGTGTCTTATGAGTTTTAGATGGTCACACTTATCTGCAGGTATAGGTGAGCCTGTGGCTATGGAAAACAAAATTAAGGTAGCTGATGTGTTCCTAGATAAATTGGGTGAGCATAAAGACTTGGATATAGTTACAATTATAGCGTCATATAATTAGAAAATTTATTTTGCATTATTTTTTATGGATTTTGAATCATTGTGGTATACAGTGATCAGAAAATGTATTTTTCAATATTTTTCTTTGGTGGGGTGTGGTATATCTACAACACTGGAAATAGGGATCTTAAAATTCTCAGGTTATATAAACAATTAAGTTGATGGAGCTCTTTCCTGGCTCACAGCTACCCCTTATGATTTCTGTGAGAATTGAATCAGAAAGATAACATAATTTTAAGAGTGAATCCTTAAGCAAATTAATAAGCCAGAATTAAATATTGGGAATCAAGTAATAGCCAATTAATATATATATAGTAAAATAAGAATGTGTAATTAGTCATTTGAATGTATGTGGTCCCCAGAGTTTGTATTTATTATGAATTTCCTCAAAGGTGTTTATTTTTTTGAAAAAAGAAAACGTGGCAAGAGTAGAGAGGCAGAGCAGAAGAATGAGAGAAAGAGGAAATGTAATTATTGGAATATTAACCTTAGAAACAACTTTTTCCTTTTAGGCTTTATAATGATTCAATCTATATGTTATTAGGTACCTTTATTAGCAAATTCAATTCCTACCTGGGTATTCTTCAGAATGCATTGTCTCTATACCTCTCATAACTAGAAATTTTAACTTTATTTATCAAGTATGTGAATATACACATATACATAACATTACTTTCATGAATCGTAACATAAAACTACTTCTGGGCTGGCGCAGTGGCTTAAGCCTATAATCCTAGCAATTTGGGAGGCCTAGGTAGGTGGATCACCTGAGGTCAGGAGTTCTAGACCAGCTCTGCCCACATGGTGAAACCCCCTCTCTAATACAAATACAAAAAATTATCTGGGCACAGTGGTGAGTGCCTGTAATCACAGATAGTCCAGAGGTTGAGGCAGGAGAATCACTGGAACCCGGGAAGTGGAGGTTGCAGTGAGCAGAAGTCATGCCACTGCACTCCAGCCTAGGCAACAAGAGTGAGACTCTGTCTAATAAAAAAAAAAAAAAAGAAAGAAAAGAAATCTCTACCACTATTTTATAATCTCACCTTCTATATTAGAAAATAAGTGAGATAACATAAATACTGTTAGAAGGAAAGATGCGTTTCTGTTAACTTCCAGAATGTAATCAGACAACTCACACCTTACCTTGAAAACTCAGAACCACTTGTGATCATGAGCAAGACTTTTCCGAGTCAGATAAAATAAAAACCGAAATTCATGTCCCAATTTGCTGCATGTCCCCCAATGCTGCCTTCTCAAAATACTTCCGCACCAATTATTTTCCCTTTTAAGCAGTTCCTGAATTGATTGTGTTGTTCATTATTTCCTATGTCTTTATTTTTTGCTTAATTTCTGCAATGGGTTTATTCTCCTTGGTTTCCTGAAGGAGATTCTGTTCTGTTTTATTAACCCCATCTGTTATTTCTCATTTCCTAAGAGAATATGCCAGGAACCAGTGGATACCAAAAATACGGCTTTTAATTTCAAAAAAAATAAAATAAAAAGTAAGCCCTGAGATTTACACATTGTTTATCTTAGCTTGCATTTTTTAAAACATTAAATCCTGAGTCAACAGTTGGTTCTTAATGACAAAATACTTCTCATTTCTTATTTATGATTAACTTGTGACTTCAGTTTCAGTAGTCATGGTTTTCTCTGTGTGAAAAATGTCAATCAAATTAGCTAATATCTTAGTCACTGTTTAATCTATTCATTGTTTTTTGATTAGTTGTCCTACATTATTTTTCTATACTCAGAGGCTTTCAGATTTATTTATTCATTTCTTTGTTTATTTATATACCCTGTTATGTAGTATTATTTATCATGTTGTTATATTTTCCATATATTGCATAGTAAAATTTTGACCTACATATTTTAGTTTAAATTGTATTAAACCGAATCATACCATCTGGCTTATCGGTATTAGAATGTATTTGTTAGTATACTGTTTTCCATTCTCAACATTCAAAAACAGTGTTGTTTTTGTGATCATCTAGTCTACCATAGCCTAATTCTAATTCAATTCGTTAAATGGTTACTTTAAAGGTTACTTCTTTTTAGCTGCTACTGCACAGAAATGCATACTTTTTTTCTTAAACTCTCATAGCATATAGCATACAGCACTGGCTCGGATCTAAAAACTGAAGATTGTTGTATTTTAAGGATTAAATTATATCTTATTTCAAATAATTAAGTTAGGCTATTGGCTTTTGATTGTTCATTTTTTGTAATTTTATCCCGAATGCACACACACTGTGTCTGAGACAGAGACAGATTTTTTCTTTATTACTCACAGTAAATGATGAGTGCATGGTCACTCCTTTGTTTTCATGCTTACTGCTGGAATGGTGCAATGAGAATTCATGTAATTCTTCCTACAAAAGTAGCCAGGTTCTCTATTGGCAAGGCAGGTAACCTACAGGAAACAGTATGGTGTTCTTACAAGGGGAAGGAGACAGCTTTCCCATACTCCTAAAAAGATCTTGGAAAAGTAATGGACCTAAGCCTTTATTTCAAATCTGTAGTATATAAACATATTTTCTGTAGTAGCCAGAAAGTTGAATGTGTCTGAGTTTTTAGGGCATAAAGACATCTTCACAATCTGTGGCTTTAGTCCTTTTGACATAAAAATACATAGGGAAATAACTCTCTACTCTCTTTCCTTCAGGGGCTTAACCTGGGGACCTAGTACAGGCTGTAACCATTTGGCTCTATCTGGAAAGTAAGAGAAAAAAAATGTCTATTGCTTCAAATCAATGGAATCTATTAGACACATGTCTCAAGATTTAATGATCACCGTATGTGAAGTCTCAGGAGACTAAAATCTTTTACAGTAGCATGAAAGAATCCAGGGAGAGTTATTTGTCTGTATAGACAGAAACTCATATAACTTCAGTGCAATTTTCAATCTGTACGTCAGCCTTTGCTTTGCAAGAATACACCCCAAACCTGGCATACAGCATCTCTGTGCAGGCTACATCCTGGCTTGACTAATCTAGGTTGATTTTGGCTAATATTTGCTGAACTTAGTTATGTATCTGCATTTTGCCTGGTTTTTCATGTGTCCTCTAACTCCTGCTGAAGTTTAGTATAGGCAAGTTCTTCTCATGTCAGTGGTAGAATCACCGGGTAACAAGCAAAAATTTCTCAAATCATTTGTATTTTGAGTCTCTGCTAGCAATGGGCACATCATCACTTTCACCATTTTTTCATGGCCAAAGTAATTTAAATGGTTGATCCTTGCATACAAGGGATAACACACAAAGCTTATATGACATTTTCCCTGGAAGTTAGCAGAATAGGATATGGATTGACATAGAATATAGTAATGTACATAGTTAGGGGATGGTGGCAGACAGAGAAATTAGAGGCTTTGCTCACAAAGAACTAATGTGTGATGTACAAATTAGGCTGCAAAGAAATAGTACTCATATATAAAAATAAAGAGATGGCTATGGTGATATTGAGCGACAGTACAGCAAGGATATTTGATTCTTCCGTCATCTGTGTTATATGCACATACCTGTGGTTGTATTATTTTTTCAGATACATTTGTCATAGATCTAAAATGAGGTTTTTAAAGTGCTATGAATATATACATTTTTATGTACCCATACAATAAAAAAACTGCACATATGTTTTAAAGTGTACAAAATTAAAGTAACAGCATTATAATTAGAGAATGAATATATAAATGTGCAATGCTGAGCCTATATATAAAAGGGAACTCTGACTGCCAACCTCAACAATCAGCCCAGAAATCCAATCCACAACCTATGCAGCAATCAACTCCAGAGGATCTACTCTTGCTCTAACTAACTTGAGTTGATTTTTGCTCCGTGCCTGCAGCTTTCATTTTAGGACCAACAAGAGAAAGCCAACTATACTCCACCGACTGATCACATAAGGTGATCTTTTAATCTTGGCTTCTAGACATAGGTCATCTCCACCTGGCCCAAGGCAGCAACCTCCAATCAGAGTATACCTGATGGCTTCCCTTTTTTTTACACTTAAAAGCTTTCTCAATCCTCTGTCTATATTTGAGTTTTTGCTAAATTTGAATGATGATGCTGACTCCCTTGCAAACTGAATGAATAAATAGCCTTTGCTTCTTTTACCATGTGGGTGTTCTTCATTTATTTCCACAATATATTATCAAAACCTATTTTAAAGGAAGAGTAAAATTTTTCTTGCTTCAGAAAATCTAATTTTAAATATTGTTTTGCATCTTTAAAGAACAACAGGTGAAACTTATGACAATAGAAGATGGGATGGGCATTTTAATAGCATATTGCCTTCTTATATATTCAGAAGAAGTCTTTCTTCTCCAATCAGACCTCACTGCAATTATACATTTTTGTAATTAAGTGACTCTCTTAAATTGTTGTAATAGTATCATAACTTGGAAACCTTTCTTTTACTCCTAAGTGTTAAATTATTTCTTGTAGATATCTACATAAAATAGTACAGTTTATGGAATCTTTTTCCAGTATATCTTAATTGTAGACTGCATAAAATAACTTACTTCAGAATTTTCATTTTCATTGACTAGTTTCACAACTAGTCAAACTAGGACATCACTCACCATAAGCACTAAATAACTAAATTTGACTGAAAATGATCCAAGAAAAGTCATCTAGCCTATACTTAGGATAAAATCATAAGCACAAAAAAGAGGTGCGAACTTCTTGCATTTTAAGGACTTCTGAAGAAGTTTCAAAGTTATAAGTCAGTCTAATATGTAATAGCTCTCCCTAACAGGGAAAAATTCTTTGTGAAACTGTTCATGTTGTATGTGGGATGTTGACTTTGAGTCTAATACAGAGATAGAGATAGGTTGGATATCTTTCTTTATGCCATTGTTACGTGCTAACATTTGTGAAGTAGGGAGTCAACTATTCTTGTTTTTCGTTTCTATAACCAGGGATTTTACTTGTGAAATATTTTACTTAAGTTATTCTTTCTTTTCTGAAATCTTTTTTGTGTGTTTCTTGAATTTATAAGCCCTGAAGAGAAACAATGATTTATAAATAAACTGTTAGAGGCTTCATGGAAATTATCTGATACTTTGCTCTTGAATAGCATATTTTATAGACTACTGCTGCATAACACTTTTAAACATGTGACTTGATTAAAATATTTTATGTGCAATGTATATGTGTATAGACATATATGTGTAATGTATATACATTATGTGTGTGTGTGTGTGTGTGTGTGTGTGTGTGTTATATGTTTTAATAGTGTCTTTGTCCCTTTTGGAATCAGATATAATACGAGAAAAAATTGTTTTCTATTAATTGCTGTCTATGTGCCAACACATTTGTTACAGCTGTGGTTTATGGAATAATATACATTGAAGATAAAACAAAATTCTTTCAGAATTCAACTTCTTTTACATGTTCCGCCTAAACTTTAAAAAATGTCCTCTTAATTCTTACTGCTTAAAATATTTATATTTTGCGCTATGTACAAAAGCCAGTGTGGCTTTTGAAAAAATAATGTATTTTTAAAATTAAGAAATGATTTTAAATGACTTTACAATATTTAACATATGTAAAGCCCTTTCGATTGTACTGAGGGGCATGCTAGTGCTAGATAAGTGTCTGCTTTTTGTTGTGATTACATGTGGAAGGGGAAGAGCTGGTGAGACTTGAAACTGCGTCCAGTGGGCATGAAAAACAGATGATCATTCCAGAGGAAAGCATAGAACTTTTGTTCAGGAGCAAAAGAAATTTGTTTTAAATTACAGATATAGTTCTAGAGAAGTATTATATATGGTAATGCAATTTTTCTTGAAAGGATCATGAGAGAAATTTGCTATACCTTATAAATGCCTCACCATGGTTCTGAGGTTAATGCACATTGGCTGTAGGTAACTGAAGTTGGAAACAAATGTCAGAGTTCATTGTGGCTTGATTCCTCTCATCCAAGGTAGAAAAGGTCCTAAGAAAATAAGAAGCTTGTGACTAATTAACTCAGCAGAAAATATTCTTACATTAACATAGTTTTTCTAAAAAACATGCAGACCATTACATACAATGTGTACATTGCATATTTTTCCTCTTTCCAATCAAAAGCCAGAAATTGTACGGAACATTCATTTTATCAAACCATTTTATTGCCTCATAGGGACATATTGTACTTATTGTCACTGTAGATCCAAAATTGTTCTTATTTTAAATACTGAAATTGTTCTTGTCTTCTTTCATCCTTGTCTTCCCATGTTGTAGAAAACAATTTAATTTGTTAAGGTTATCTTGATAGATTTCTGTAGATGAAGGAAAATGAATTCAACTTGGTTGTTACAGAAAATATTTTGTCATCATCTGAGTTTGAATAGAAATTTATTAAACATGTTCACTTGTATATGACCAGGGAAGATAAAAGAAAATTAAATAAATATGTGGGTTTCTGAGTATGTGTATATATCACCATCAGGAGATACCTACCAGTAACTTTATTACACACTCTACAAACTTTTTATTATATGCTGGTGAGTTATGGGCTGTTTCATGACCTTTAATTATATTTTACAAAGGGGTTTGAAGGACATTGTGAACTGACATGAAACTCAACTAAAAAATACATTTTGGATTAAAAGCCATCCAAGTACTATAGTTGCTCAACATAATGCAGCTTAATAGAAAACAGTCAAGCTAGTGTTGGTCAGGTTTTGGGGTGCAGAGGAGTGCTCAGCTCCCCTGAGAGGATGTTTGTCTGGGCTCTTTGTCTCTTACTCACCCAAGAATGGGAGACGGGACCAGAGTGTGGTGCACTCACAAGAAAATGTCAGACCCCAAAGAGTTTTTGCAGAAAGTGATTTATTTAAGCAGAGAGAAAGAGAGAGAAAAGGAGAAAGAAAGAGAGAAAAGCTTCCACGAGGATTGTGGAAAGGGACCCAAATATGGAATCCGAAGGGCTGTGGAAGAAGGGGCTTTTAACCTGAAGGAATTCCCTCTTCTTCCAAGCCCTTTGACCTATGAAAGGAGGTCCTTTAAATTCCGGTTGGAGTGATTGACTTTTGATTTTTTTCCCGCATGTGCCAAAGTTAAACAGAGACTGTTACGTCTCCCAGTTGGAGACGTGGGGGAAGGCAGGTAGGGCATGTTGCTGGCAAGTTCCTGCACTAGAAACTTTGCCCCCTTGTGTTCCTGCACTAGAAACTTTGTCCCCTTGTGTACCTCACTAGTACAGCAAATAAATAAATAAATGTAAATCGAACCAGTACTTAACAAAGAAATAATACAAGCTGGGAGGATAACAGATATATAATCCTGAGGATGACCTAACTTGCCACGGGTGGTTCGAATCCTAAAATCCTGCGCTCATACCCTGATTACCTAGAGCAGGGCACTCTCTGGGTCCTGAAAAACAAAATAGTGCACTCTCTGGGTCCAGCCTCATGTCCCTTCACATGGAACTCTTGTCCTCCAACTTTTCCTACCTCTGAAAAAAGAACACAAAATGTTCTCACATTACTTTGTTAAGGATAGTTCTATGCTTCCTGAAACCAAAATATTCTAGGACAACATGAGGTGTATAGCTTTCCGTAAGTGATAAAATGGAACAGAATAATTTTTTAAGACAGGGTGTCTAATCTTATGGCCTCCCTGGGCCACATTGGAAGAAGAAAAATTATCTTGGGCCACAAATAAAATACACTAACACTAACAATAGCTAATAAGCTAAAAAAAGAGAAAAAAGAAAAGAAAAGAAAAAAGGAAAGAACATCTCAAAAACAATTACTTAATGTTTTAAGAAATTAGAACGTTTACCAATTTTGTTGGGCTGCATTCAAAGTTGCCCTGGGCCACATGTGGCCCACTGGTTGGACAAGCTTCTTTAAGAGAAAAAACAAAACCCTGCCAATAATCTGTAAGAGTCATAGATCTATTAATAAATGTATTATTAAAATATATTGTGACACCTCCTAGACAATGTCTTTAGTGTTAGATTTCTAAAGCATTTTTTTAAATGTTCTTATTTTGGTTATTTTTACATTTACCGATAAAATAAAAGTGAAACACCTGGAAATGAAAAGTTAATGGAAGAATTTCAAAGTCTAATAGAATTGACAATGTGATGAAATGCTCTACATTAAATAAAATATTATATCCTCTTTTATATTTGCAAATATATTTTGTTAACTATAGGTTAGTGAAACTATTTTTAATTCAATAATATTCTTATATATTTGGAAACATCCTATATATTTAATCTGAAGTGAAGTTTATCTAACTTATTATTTGATATCCTCTAATTAAATCACCATTTAAGAAATATAATTTAGGCTGCTCCGCCTATGGAATAGTAATTCTTTATTCCTTACTTTGCTAATGAACTTGCTTTCACTTCAAAAAGAAAAAAGAAATATAATTTAGAACTTAAATTTAAAGTGTTTAATTTCCCCTAAGTACTAATATGTCTTCTTTTCCAGTATGCTACATAGCATTTTAAGAGTAGTATTTAACAGAGTTAAAATTCTCATTTTTTATTTCGAATTCATAACTACAAAATTTTGTGATATTTAATTAAATTATACAACCTGATCAAGACACAATGTCTTTATCTAGAATTAATACTAGTATATATCTGCTGGAGATTTGGTAAGGTTTTAATGTGAAATGGTATGTGATAGAACTCTCTAAATTTCAAAGATCAATTCAAATATTAGTAATTATCATATTTGTAAAAATCAAATGATTATTTTTTGCACCAGGCATCAATGAATTGAAGTCCAGTCAGTCTGCTTGTTTCTATCATAAAATTTAATTGGAACATTGTCATGCCAAATTGTTTACGTATTGTCTATGATTGCTTTCTTGCTACAAAGGCAGAACTGAGCAGTTATGGCAGATACCATGCAGCTGGCAAAACTGAAAATATTCACTCTCTGGCTGATTATGAAAAAGTTTGTTAACCTCTGATTTACGTTATTAATTATGTGAATGTTTTTAGTATTTTTCATCAAGACTGCTGGACTTATAAATGCCATTTAAGCAATAGTGTCTTAAGAACTATTAAAACTTCATAAATTCTTGTGTCCTATTTTTAAAACCTTGAATTATTACATTGGTCTATATGTAAACTTGTTTTTATTACTTACAACATGTGGCTCAAATATTACTGTCAATTAGCATGTATTTTATCACAAGTTCATAGATTTTTTAATGTTTGTTTTGTGTGGGTATGTGTGTGATTAATATGAAAAGATCATTGGTGCTTCTATCTAGTCTTGCAAGCATGGATAAATGTAACCAAGTTAACAGCACATACATATATAAATATATAAGCTTATATATTTATACCCATATATCTCATGTCACATATCACATAACACATACATAGATGATAGGTAGGTAGGTAGATAGACAGATAGATTTGAATTTTTCCATGTTTCTGCTGGAAATTTTTAATTTAAAAGATTTTAATTTCTGAATTTATTTTATGTCTTTATTTACTCACTTACCTTCTTATTTTAATTTCCAGGGCTGAGAATGGTAGTCCCGTCGTCACTCATTTTCTCTGCTTGTCTTCAGTGATATGACTCTCTTCAGGCACTCGCACTGCTTCCCGTGGGTTAAGGCAGACACAGATATCCTGCGAGGAAACCGAACATGATGGGGAAGTCGGTTGTTCACTTTCATCTAACTTTTTACATTGTAGATATAGTGAGTTGGTGGGAAATTTTCTGCATACTTGGTGCTGGGCAGAATGAGGGCACGAGCATCATAGATTGTGGAAGTCCAGTTCTCTTACCATCTGCTCATAGATTTTCCACTTCTCTGTGACCCCAGAAACTATTCTGTCTTCATGTTTGAGTTCTGGGCTATTTCTGGTGATAAATTCAATGCTGTATATTTGGTCTTGGTTTTCTTTGTAGGGGGAGAAGACAGTTTTCTTCTATGCTGCCATTTTGGAACCCTGAATTTATTAATATTCTTCCATTTTAGTTCAGTTGTTAAAATGTTTGGAATCTCTTGCTATTTTATATGCAAAGTAAGTTTATGTACTTTGCTATAGTCAGTTTCTCTATAGTCAGTCAATTTTGCTGTAGCACAAAATATGTGTTCTTATGCAAAACTGCACTGAAAATACTAGAGGGCTTATGGAAAAATGTTAAAAACTTAGTAACACACATTTTTTAAAATTCAGAATCCGAATTAAGAGTCCCAGAGTTTTACATATGACCATTTTTAAATAAATGCATAATACATAGAAAAAGATCTGAAGTTTACTTGCGGAATGATTGCAACTTGTGAGTTATTCTGAAGTGATGGACGGATGATTATCTGAAATTTGATGGGATGTTGGACTATAAGAACATGTGACACAATCATAGTGATAGATACTTGAGAGGCATGGTGTGTGTATTTGTGTCTATGTGTGTATGTGAATTGATTTAGTTGTGAGAAGTTTTCCACATTCAGTTTCCCACACATAAAATGATGCATAAGCAAATGTAAAATTTGCATTAATCTAAAATTGTTAATATAGCAATTGCCTTGGAATCAATTTGTATTTATAAGCAAGTG
Organism: Cebus imitator; assembly: GCF_001604975.1. Lineage (NCBI taxonomy): Eukaryota > Metazoa > Chordata > Mammalia > Primates > Cebidae > Cebus > Cebus imitator. The sequence goes on along the minus strand of NW_016107420.1, from coordinate 2,789,713 downwards.
TTACAGCAGAGCTTAATACACATGGACACCATTTCTCAATCTTTTCATCTTTGTTTATGCTGGTAAACTATGATAAATCATACAGACATGAATATCTTTCTTCTTTACTTAAGCCTATAGTCTGGAACAAATTCCAGGGCAAGACATTCCAGTTTACCTTATCCAAATTATTTACTTACATACTATCCAGCAGCTAAATAGTCTCTTAAGCAGAATAAATCGCTTTGTCCAAAATGCTAAATAATGAGAATTTTAAAAGTCATAATAGCAAGTCTTTGAGAGGACCTAGTCTTTAAGGTCACAATTTTCATAGTTAAACAAAATATATCTGTTATCGTCCAGTTTTGTTGATTTTCTCTATGATCACACATTATTTATTATTTCTCTACATCTATTTGAAAAGATTTATTTGCTAGAATAATAATTACAAAGTTATGTGATTTATTAAAAATTATGTTATTTTCTACAAAAATAAACATTTATTTATAAAATTTTATTTCCATAAAAATATACTGTATCAGCATTCTTACAAAACTCATAAAGTTTGTTTTAAGAAAATTCTTGTCCACATTGTGCCCTCTGTTACACAATTTGGTACAAATAAATTCCTAGAATGCTTAGAAAAATTTCTCCTGTCCTCAATATTAGCCTCATATTTATTCTTCCAAAACAAATTTAGAGAATGAAATGATGAATAAAGAATCGAAGTTGTGCTCACTTTGGCAGCACATATACTGAAATTGGAATGGTATAGAGAAAACTAGCATGTCCCCTGTGCAAGGATGACATGCAAATTCATGAAGCATTCCATATTATTTTTACACCAACAATAGACAAACAGAGAGCCAAATTATGAATGAAATCCCAGTCACATTTGCTAAAAAGAGAATAATATATCTAGGAAAAGAGCTAACAAGGGAAGTGAGGGGACTGTTTAAAGAAAACTATAAACCACTGCTCAGGGAAATAAAAGAGGACATAAATAAGCAGAAAAACATTTCATGCTCATGGATAGGAAGAATCAATATAGAAAAAAATGGCTATATTGCCCCAAGTAATTTATAGATTCAATGCTAATGACATTAAACTACCATTGACATTCTTCATAGAATTAGAAGAATCTAATTTAAAATTCATGTGGAACCAAAAAAGAGTCAATATAGCCAAGAAAATCCTAAGTGAAAAGAATAAAGCTGGAGGCATCATGCTACCCAACTTCACACTTTATTACAAAGCTGCAGTAACCGAAACAGCCTTGTACTGGTACAAAAACATAACCATAGGCAAATGGAACATAATAGAGACCTCAGAAATAAGACCGCACATCTACAACCATCTGATCTTCAACAAACCTAACAAAAACAAGCTATGAGGAAAGGATTCCCTATTTAATAAATGGTGCTGGAAAAACTGGCTAGCTATATGAAGAAAATTGAAACTGGACTCCCTTCCTTAAACCTTATCCAAAAATTAACTCAAGTTAAAGACTTAAATGTAAAACCCAAAACTATAAAAAAAACGTAAAAGAAAATTGAGGGAATACCATTCAGGACATAGGCACAGGCAACGATTTCATGAAGAAAACACCAAAAGCAACTGCAACAGAAGCAAAAATTGACAAGTGGGATCTAATTAAACTAAAGAGCTTCTGCACAGCAAAATAAACTATCAACAGAGTAAAC
>NW_016107420.1:2755577-2788018 GCF_001604975.1 Cebus imitator | reverse complement strand
AAAATAGACATATGAGATCTAATTAAACTTAAGAGCTCCTGCACAGAAAAGGAGACTATCAGAGTGAACAGACAACCTACAGAATCAAAGAAAATTTTTGCAATCTATCCTTCTAACAAAGGTCTATTATCTAGAATCTACAAGGAACTTAAACACATTTAAGAGAAAAGTAAAATATACAATCCCATTAAGAAGTGAGCAAAGGACATGAACAGACATTTTACCAGTGAAGACATTTATGAGGCCAACAAACATATAAATAAAAGCTCAATGTCACTGATCATTACAGAAATTCAAATCAAAGCCATAATGAGATATCATCTCATGCTAGTCAAAATGGCAATTATTAAAAATTCAAGAAACAAAAGACGCTGCCAAGGCTGTGAAGAAATGGAAACACTTTTACATTGTTGATGGAAATGTAAATTAGTTCAAGCACTGTTTAAGATAGCGTGGTGATTTGTCAAAGACCTAGAACTAGAAATACCATTAGACACAGCAATACTATTGCTGGGTATATACCCAAATGAATATAAATTATTTTATTATAAAGAAACATTCATACATATGTTCATTGCAGCACAATTCACAATAGCGAAGACATGGAATCAGCCCAAATGTCCATCAATGATAGATCGAATAAAGAAAATGTGGTACATATACACCATGGAATATTATGCAGCCATAAAAATCAATGAGATCATATCTTTTTCAGGGACATAGATAGAGCTGGAAGCCTTTATCCTCAGCAAACTAACACAGAAAGAGAAAACCAAACAACATTTTTGTCACTTATGAGTGGGAGGTGAACAATGAGAACACATAGACACAGGAAGGAGAACAACACACACTGAGCCCTGCTGGTGGTGAGGAGAGGCAGGAGAGGGAGAGCATCAGGGTAAACAGCTAATGCACATGCAGAGCTTAATACCTCGGTGACGGATTGATAGGTGCAGCAATCCACCAATGCACACGTTTACCTATGTAACAGACTTGCACATCTTGCACATGAATCCCAGAATGTACAATAAAAAGAATATTTTTAAAAAAGAATCAAAATTACTGATTTTAATAAAAATATATCCACTAGCTTAGATCAGTGCTCACTTTGAGTGATCATAAATACAAATGGTTATTTGGAATGCAAACTAATCCAAGTTCCCCTTGACTCAGAGTCTTTCCTTAGAAGGTTCTCTTTTGCATTAAACACAACATTAATTCATTTTCTTTTTAAGCCAGAGGATTGAAGAATCAGTTGGTACTTATTAGACACAGAGTCTTTTTCAAGAGAACTGTCCACATTATGTAGGTTTCATGCTCTGTATCACATTTACCTCCTCATGGTGATTACCATATACGTACACTTTATACCTCCTCATAGTGATTACTATATATATAGTAATAATATATACGTACACCATGAACAGAGACTTTATCAGTGAAGACATTTATGAGGCCAAAAAACATATGAAAAAAAGCTGAACGTCATTGATCATTAGAGAAATTCAAATCAAAACCACAATGAGATATCATCTCATGTCAGTCAGAATTGTGGTTTTGATTACACACACACACACACACACACACACACACACACACACACGGTAATCACTATGAGGAGATAAATGTATATATATGAGAGACTTTGCAGACACCTTAAATTTTAATACAAAATAGTGAATTTTTCTAAAGAAATACATAATACTGCATCTTTTTTATTTCTATTTACTATCTAACCAAATAGGTTACTGCGATGTTTTAAAGTATATGAAAGGCAAAATGTACTTATAAATATCACTATATAAGTAAAGATTTTATTTAAGGACATAGGAACAAAGAATACTCAAGGACATGACAAGTAAAGAAACTGTCAACTAAAGAAAATGCCATTTGATTATTTTTGTAATCAAATGGAAAAAGGTAATAAAATGGCATTTTCTTTAGTGTATTCTCTACTCCAATTAAAAAATATCCATAGTAGTTTCTCCCAACATATTTAAATCGTAAGATTTTTTAAATATGTTCTAAGTACTGATTACATGTTAAGATTAAAAATTTTAGTAATTCCATAGGAAATGTTTTTATTATATTAAAAGTAACATCAAATATTTAAATTTCTGGAAAATATAGCTAAAATACAAAGCTGCAAAAAAGCTTATTTCCTAATATAGAGCTATAATTAGACATTCAATTATACATACATTAAAATATTTTATGATAGTTTTGCAAATGAGAAAGTACTTTGTTGGTTGTATTCTAAGATGTCTTTGCAAATTATAATATCTACATTAGATATTAAAATTAATATTTTTTTCAAATCATTTGGCAAATTATAAAGTCAAAGACTTGCACTTGTCTACCCATATATCTGATTGGAAGATTGTTATATAAATATTTACTTTCTATAAACAAACTAGAAATTAATATGACTTACAGGGATATAACCACGGCCTCCTAATAAAATGTTAACTCAGAAACAAGGACTTGCATAATATAAAAATGTATATGTATTCATTTGTTGAAACAGTAAACTATTTGCCATAACTTTAAACTCAACATAATTAGTTAGTCAATGTGTTAAGTTCCGAACATTTTATCAGTAGAAAATAAATTTGAAAATTACCGCTAGGAAATTTGGAACATCAACTGATTTTTAGTTGCTATATATTTCTGGTAATTGTGGTAAGTCATGAAATCTGATGTATTCTAATCAGTTAGAGTTTTATGGGTTGATATCCAGATGAAATAAGGAGTAAGGGCTCCTGAATATTAAAAGTGGTTTATCATTAATACTTGAAGAACAGATAAATTAATAATTTGCTGTTTGGAGGGTAGTTGTATAATTTTAGTCCACACAGAAATACTTTTGAGAGGGAAAAGGAATATTCATGATTCTTGTGATGGAAAACAGGCATAGTGTGTATAGTCCTGGGTCAAACAAAATATAATGTTGTATTTTCTACTTGCCACTTAAGGAGTTCTCAACAAGAAGCCTCATAAACCAGCATTCTCTGTATCTTCAAGAATTACCTTGTGTAGTCATCCATAGCAATTACAGTTTGATACTGTCTAATTTTTTTTTCCTGAGCCACTTTCAGGATGAAATGAGATTCATGTTACTGTTAATATAGCATTTAGACAAAAGGATGCTTTTTATTGATTATTGCTATTTAGTTGTAAGTCATTAAAAGTATTTTTTCCAAGTGTTATTATGACTTCTTCAGTTAATTTGCTCTCTGCTTCTGGTTTCTAGCTAATTCTCTCTTCCAGTACTGGTTTCTGCAATAATTATTATGGCCATTTTACCAGAAACATAAATGCATTTTATCTAATACCAGACTTATGGGAAAAACAATTTCTCCTGTGGATTGCCTTTTTTGGTATGCTCTCTGCTTAATTCATTATAATAAATTCTATTTTGGAGAGATAGCAAATTAGCAGCTCTCCTGAACAAATCACTTCTCATAAAATGAACGCATTGGATTTTCCTGTATCTTCTTTATTTGATGTCATAACATATTTTTGAGTTAAAGTCAGCCTTTTAAACGGTTTATTTAGCTTGTATGAGTGATTGGCTATAAAATTGCATATACATAGAAGTTTTCTGTAGGGAAAAACCTAACACAGAGAAGTGTGTAACTGTACAGCTTAATAAATTGTGAAAAGTGAACCATTACACAGACAAAGAGTTGTACCAGATCCCCCAAATCCTGCTCACACTCATTCCCTATCAGTATCTCTCCTGTACTCTCCAAAGGAAATTACTATTTTGACCTCTAAACAGATATATAAACATTTTGTTAAAATTTATTTTTATGTAAATGAAACTGTAAAGTATATTTCTTTCAGCTTTTCTATTAAACTAGATATTATATCTTGGTAATTCATATGTGTAATATAGTTTGTTTTTTAATTAAGCTGTCTTGACCCTGATTTGAAGCCCTGGCTAGAGAGCAGTCCATTCCCCTTCTTGGGCAGCTGATTAAGTCCACACTCTGCTTCCTGTATGAGAGTCTCTAATGCTGGGAACACAGGCACCCCAATCATCCCAGGGCCAGGTAGCAGACAACTAAGGACAAACCAAAGCCCCAGAGTTCACTGAAATTATTTCTATTAGATAATCCACAGGAACCCCACCAAATCCAGCTAACCCAAGCCACTTGAGGTACATAAGCTGTTCCTACAGCTCAGACCCACTTTATTGTCATTCTGTCCCCATGTGCAGCACCTGAGAGGCTCTGCCTGGTAGTCTTTTCAAATTCAGTGTGGTAATTAACAAAAGTTCCACCTTTCATCTCTGTCAGTGCTACTATGTTAATCTCACCAACAAAATAATCTTTAGGTCTTATATTAAAACACTTTGCTTACATGTAGATAGAGTTTAATCCTTCTCATTCAGTACTGTATTTTAAGAATGTGCTAAAATTTATCCATAATAGTGATGCATAATTTGGTTGTTTTTATTTGGGGCAACAAAAAATGATCCTACTAAGCACATTATTATACATTAAAATTTTGTACATATGTGCATATTTGTAATATAGACCAGGCAATAAGGTTGCTATACTATATCACCTTAAGTAGTAAACTTGTTACACTTCTTCCCAAGTGGGTTTTTAAACAATTGTCACTCAAGAAAGCTGATGATAGCTGTGCTTCATGTCACTTTGTATTCATAATTTCATCAGTTCTCAGGGGACTAGGTATTAGCATCTCACATTGGTTTTAATTTACATTTCTCTGATGACTAATGCAATTGTGCCCCTGTTCATGTCTTCATATTAGATATCATTTATGAAGTGTTATTTCAAGTCTGTCAACCACCCTTATACTGAAATTTTTGTCTTATTCTTTTCTTGTGGTTATTTTTAGCTAAACATGTAGCCATTTCTTAGGTATAAGTTTTACAATTATGGACTCACCTTCCATGGCTTACCCTTCCTTTTTCATTCTTGCATTAATATTTACAAATGAACAAAAATTCTTCATTTTAACGTAGGTCAATTTATCATTTTTTTGTTTATAGCTTGCCTTCACAGTTTTGTTTTAAAGACGTATTTTACTTCGTTAAAGTCATAAAAATATTCTTACATGTTATCTTACAGAACCTTTATAATTTTAATTTTCACCTTCAAATCTTCAGACTATATGAAATTGGTTTGTGTTTATTATACCTTACAAAAGAGAGAGTGTAATTTGTTTTCTTTTTTCACACACGTGGAAACTCAAATGACTCAGCAACGTTATTGAATCATTATTGAAAATATCTTCTTTACTCTTTGAGGTAAGGCCATGTTTGTCAAAAAACAGATATGCTTGTGTAAATTATTTTTATTTTGGAACTTTCCATTGATCTAGTTGTTTATGTCAATATCATAATATTTTAATGACAATAATTTATAATATCTCTTGAGCTCTAGTAACGTAAGTACATCAATGTTATGCTTTACATTTCTCTTTTTGTCTTTGGTTATTTCTATTTAAAAATCATAAAATGAGTTATAAATTTACAGAAAGATATTGATATTTTTATTGAATTCTATTCAATTAATAGATTAATTTGAAAAGATTTGACAACTTCACAATATTGAATATTAAAGTAAATTACTTCTATTCAACATTTTACGATGCATTAAAACATTTTATATAATTCAACTTAATATTTTCAATTATTTGGAATAAAATAATTTATCACACAGATGGTCTATCGCCTTCTGCATAAACAACTCACATATTTTGCTACATTTTTCTTAGATATTTCACGTTTTATGATTTCAAGATCACATCTTTTTTAAGTTTAAATTTGTTATTGATATGTATACATGTACAGATGGCCCTCAACTTATGAAAGTTTGACTTATAATTTTTCAATTTTATAATGATGCAGAAGCAATACATAATCAATACCATACTTTGAGTTCCCATATAACCATCTATTTTTCACTTTCAACAGAGTATTCAATTGATTACATGAGATATGCAACACTATATTATAAAATAGGCTTTGTTCCAAGGTAAGCTAATATAAGTGTTCTAAGCATGATTAATGGAGGGTAGTCTAAGTTATAACCTTCTGCAGGTTAGGTGTATTTAATGCATATTTAACTTTAGATAATTTTTACTTAACGATGGATTTTTCAGGACGTAACATCATCATAAGTTCAGGAGCATCTGTAATTGAATTGTCTGTATTGATCTTGTATCCTATAAGAAAGTGTTTACTTTCCTTTTGAAATATTTTAATTATCTGTAGAGGCATTGAGATTTTCCACGTGTATGAAAATGTTGTCTGGAAATAATAACAGTGTTAGTTCTTCCTACCAATCAGCATATACGTTTTCCTTGCCATTTTACACTATCTGTCTATGACCTACAGGTCAAAATTGAATAGAAATGTTGATACTGGCCATCCTAGTCCATTGGCAAAGCTTTCACTATTTTTGACATGACTATGTTTTTTAGTGTAAAATTTTTCTGTAGATATCCTTTATCAAAAGAATGTTGAATGTTATAAAACAATTTTCTTTATAAACTGAAACAATCATTACTATCTGCGTAACTTATTCTTACCATTTGTTGAATTAAATTATTTTAAACAAAATGCAACATGCATTTCTGGAATCAACTCAAGTTTATTAGAATGCATTATTCTTTCCCACATTACTAGATTAATATTAGATACTCTTTTATGAAAATTTTACATTGAGATTTGTGGTATTAAGTTATATTTTGTGCTGTCTGTCATATTTAAGAAACTATATTCTACTGGTCTCATAAAACATTTTCAGAAATATTTTCTTTTCTTTTTACTTTTCTGGGTAAGTTGGTAAGGATGCTATTTTTTCTCCTTGCTTAAATTTTTAAGAAAAGACACTAACTCCATTTCTACCCTCTAGACTTTATTATGAAGTTATCTTTGGTGGAGGGAATTTTAAAGTTTAATTTCAACTTATTTTTCAGTTATAGGATACTACCTACATGTCAAATATTCTATATGTTCTTGTGACAGTTGTGATAGATCATGTTTACCCAAGATTTGATAAATATGTTCAGTTCTTTAAGTCTGAAGTTTACCAGCAGATATATTAGCCTATACTCTCTTTAATATATGAAAATTTCCCTTTTTACTCATGATACTAATTATATGTTCCATTTTTCTTTTTATATCTAGCAAATTTCTTTTATCAATTTTATTAGTTTTTAAAAATTAAATTTTACAATTTTCTACATTATATTGCCTGTGATCTTTATTTTACCAATTTGTACTCTTAGCTTTATTGTTAGTTCATTTTCTCATACTGTAAATTAAGCATCCTAGTAGAAATTGCCTCTTAAATGTATTTTTCTTTCTCATCTCTGTCCAGAATTTGTCATTTGCCTTCTTAAATTTATTATCAACACTGTTTTCAAAGTATACTTGTAAAAAAAATTCAATCATGCATCAATTACTCTATTCAAATTATTCTATAGCTATTTATTGTCTATTCTTTAGCATGGCATACCAGACCTTGAACTATGCCTTAACCATCTGACATATTTTTTACATCATTAGCCTTGTCTAACTTGTTTAACTTTAGTTACTTATCATTATTTTAAATGTTTTCTTGCTTTTAACATATCTGAAAAGCACTTTCTACTTGGGCTAATACAAACATTTTCTGTTGCTTCTGAGTCCTGGCCTTCCCTGACTTGTTCAGACAGAATTTTGTACCCAACACAGGTTTTTATAGAACTCTACAGATGCATGTAATTATAGTACTAATATACTGTGCTTTAATTTTTTATTTTCCTGTCTGAATTTCTGAATTTCCCAGTAGAAACTGATTGTACTTATCTCTCTGCCATGATTTGAATCTGTCCCCTCCTAAATTCAAGTGTTGTCAATGTGATAGTATTAGGATTTGGTGTTTTTGAGAGATTATTAGACAATGTAGACTCCTCTCCTAAACCGGATTAAGGTCCTAGTAAAAGAAGCTTCCTGCAGCATTCACCAAGCTTGCTCTCTCCTGCTTCTGCCTTCTGTCAAGTGAGGACACAGCATTTCTTCCATTTGGAGTATGGGACACGAAACCTACCCATGTCCTGATCCTGGACTTCACAGCCTCTAGAACGGCAAAAAAATTAATTTATGTTCTTTATAAGTTACCCAGTCTCAGATATTTTGTTATAGCAGCACAAATGGACTAAGACATTATTCTTAGCTCTTAAAAGAGTCAGGAAGGCAGGTGAGGCTTCTCAAATATTTTTTTAAGTAAATGAATTAATCAATAAATACATTTTTAGAATTTGAATACAAAAAATTATTGCCATTATATTTTGTTATATTGTTTTCCAGAATTCATTACAATATTATTTTTGATATTTTATGGTGCTTGCTTGATTCATATTTAATATACTTTTAAAATGGTGAAAATTTCCAATTTTTTAAAATACTTTTTTTGGAGATTAAATTTTAAGTTGGCTATTTCGTGAAGATACACAAAAATATGTTTTTACTCTTGGAGTAAACAATCCTCAAACTGTGATCTATGTGGTTTGTTTGTTTTACTTTTTGTGAAAGATTTATCTCATTGATGAGTCTGACTTTACAGTGATTTTCGAATTATCTCACCTTTTAAACTTTTATTTTTACTGTATACACTCACAAGAGGGCCTTGTGGCCAATCAAGCTTTCAGGAAAAATATGCATTATTTTCCCCTAACTATTATAGACAGTATGATAGATAATACATTATTTTATTATTATTATTTATTATTTTATTCAAAAGGCTCAATTCACTGGAGACTGTCTTGGAATGAATTGATAAAATTAATTTGCTAAATGTAAAACTAGAATACAGGTTATAAAAAGCCATGATTCTCTGTAAATTCTAAGAAATACCAAAGATTTTTAATAATAATTTCAATCATGTACACATTATATACTAATGATTGTTCAGTAATACAACAAAATATTATATGAGATCAATTTACTTAGTTTAGACTTTTATTTTCCCCTAATTTTTTTTTGTGCGTGTGTGTGTATACACACATATATGTATATATACTGTTCTGAGAAACTAAATAATCTATTTTTTACTGATTTACTGTCTATAATATTTCAGCTAAACATATACAGGAATCAACATCAGACTTTATTTTTTAACTGAAACCATACTTACATTATGCCATTGTTTTTATTAAAAAGCTTCTGCTTAACTGCACCATCTAATTATCTGTGTTCTGTTCTGGATTAAATATTATATCCCATCACAAAAGCAACAATAATTCATTCAGCCTGATTTTACATTTTCCACTATATTATGTGCATTTTCCATTCTCACTGTCCATTTCATTTTTATTCCAATGTAATGATATTGAATAATCAATAGTATTCAGGATTTAAATCAAAAGCTGTATTTTAAAAAGTATATAATACACTGCCCCTTTTAATTTTGAATTCAACTGCATCTCTAACCATTTTACAAAATGTAAAGAGCAGAGAGAAGAAACCAGATTATTGTTTAATTATTGAAAGCACAAATATATTTAAAAAGTACAGAAATGCCAAAGTTAAAAAAAAATTAAATCAGAATATACATTTCTGCTTGCATATATGTGTTCTATTGCAATGAATTTGCTTTGGAACTTTTTCTTCCCTTGCCTTAATATAACTTAAGTGTGGTCATAAATTATCATCTTCCTTTTCAAATTATTTATGGAAGTAAATGTTTGATGCCTCTTCTCTCAGATTATATAATTTTATTTTGTTCTCAGTTATTCATAAAATCTCAAAAATTGAGGTTAATTTCTTTTCCTTATGGATAAATAATGCCTTACTGCAAGCATATCTGCTTTTTGATTATTGCAAAGATGACTGCATATAAGAGTAAATAACAAATTAAAAATTATAATTACAACAATTTCAGAGCAATTATTTCACCAGTTATCTACTCAAATGTGAATATAATATGAATGTTCTATGTAAACCTCACCATAGCCAACATTAGTTTAATAATTCCAAGTCTTATGACATTGTTAAATAAAAGTTGTTAAAGGCTTTACTTGCATTTATTAACATTTTTAATTCTTTGTAATGTACTGATTCATACTGTGACGTTATTAGCAGAGTGTAGTAAAAAGGTCTTGTACTTGAGGTTAGAAGTGAAAGAGCTTGATAACAATTCAAGCTCCTACGCTACTAAGAATATTATCTGAGGCAAGTCTCTTAAATTTTAAAATCACAGTTTCTTCAGCCATAAAGGAAAGTTATGGTATAATTGTTTAATTGTTTGCTAATTCTCTGAACAACCTTATCAACTATAGAATCCTCTAGTATCAGAGAACTGATGTTGAACAGTCCTCTTAACATTAACAAGACAATTGGGTGTATTACAGTTAAACTCAATTTTGACACTAACTGCATAAAGCTACTGCAGACCGTACCAAGTTAAGGGTAAAGGTCTTCACAAGACTACCATTACTTCAGACACCAGTCACAAGACTTGGAGTCATCTGTACTACTGACTGACCAACCATATATTTGGAGCTTCTCACAATCTGCTCAGGTTAGGCAATTTGCTGGAATGACTTGTAGAACCTGACAAAAGCACTACACTTATAATTGTAGTTTTATTATAAAAGATACATATTAGGAACAACCACATAAAGAGAAACATGGGGAAGGTTTTCAGAAGGGGGAAGTGGAGCTTCTATGTCCTAGCCTCATAGAATCCAGGTGTGTCATCACCCAGCTCATCAGTGTATTTGCCAATCAGAAGGCTCTACTGAGCCTCAGTGTTCAGAGAGTTAATGAATTTTTCATTAGATAGGTATTCTTTATGTTATAATTGGCCACATGATAGAACTGAAGCCCCAGCACTGAAGGTTGGGATGGCTCAAAGTTCCAACCTTGTAATAACATGATCGGTCATTGTTGTGTTCATCCTCAACAATGAAGCTATAGAAGAGTTAATCTTAAGTTACCTAATTAACATAATAAAGGCATTTTTATCACCCCAGATATTTCTTTTTTTTTTCCCCCATTTATTTATTTTATTGCATTTTAGGTTTTGGGGTACATGTGAAGAACATGCAAAATTGTTGCATAGGAACACACATGGCAGTGTGATTTGCTGCCTTCCTCCCCATCACCTACATCTGGCATTTCTCCCCTTGCTATCTCTCCCCAGCTTCCCACCCCCCACCGTCCCTCCCCTATTTCCCCCCAACTGACCCCAGTGTGTAGTGCTCCCCTCCCTGTGTCCACGTGTTCTCATTGTTCAACGCCCACCTATGAGTGAGAACATGCGGTGTTTGATCTTCTGCTCTTCTGTCAGTTTGCTGAGAATGATGGTTTCCAGGTTCATCCATGTCCCTACAAAGGACCCAAACTCATCGTTTTTGATGGCTGCATAATATTCCATGGTGTATATGTGCCACATTTTCCCTATCCAGTCTATCGTCGATGGGCATTTGGGCTGGTTCCAGGTCTTTGCTATTGTAAACAGTGCTGCAATGAACATTCGTGTACATGTGTCCTTATAGTAGAACGATTTGTAATCCTTTGGATATATACCCAGTAATGGGATTGCTGGGTCACACCCCAGATATTTCAAGTGTTATGAAAACTCCTTACCAGGAACTAGGAACAATCGTTAAGTATACACATTTTTACAGTATGTTGCTAGAAAACTTGATATCCATAAACTTTGTAAATATATTTATAAATATATAACTATAGGCCTATAAAAGACTATTCAAACTTTCTTCTCTTTGGGTTAATTTAGGTAATAAATTTGTTTGAGAAATTGTATATATGTCATGTTTGCTTATATCATTCTCAAATAGTTGAAAATGTAATCATTGAACTGGCTTTTAAAATTGTACTGACTCTATAGATATGCCCCTGTTTCAATTCTAGTATTACTTATAAAGCCTCCTCTCTTTTTTTATGTACTTTACGGGTAAAAAATGTATTGTGTCATATTTTTTAGAGAACTATGTTTCATTTCATTTGATGCTTTAAGTCTTTGTTGTCAATGTTGTAATTTTCTGGCTAATTTTTACCCATACTTCTAAGATATGTTGAAATGATAATTCTTTCTTTTCTAACTTCTTATGTTAAACACAGGTCTTTGATTTGCAGCTTTCCTCTAATATCTGTAAATATGTTTAAATTTTCAATTAACTTTTGTATTCAAATTATTCTGTGGTTTTGATATGTATAATTGTAAATATATAGTTATATAGTTAAATTTTATATATAGTTATTAAATATATAGTTATATATAATATATAGTTATTTTAAATATATAGTTATATAGTTAGTTTAAATACATAGTTATAGTTCTTTTAAAATTTCCAAAATAATTTATTCTTTGACACCCTCATTTAAAAACATGTACTTTATGTTTCTAAATGGGGAAGCTTTTTTTTTTTTAATGTGTATATATAGACAAAATTGGAAACGAAATTTGTTACCTCTATGGAACACAGTGATTTAATATAACAATTATATTTATTACTGATAACATTTACGAGGTCATATAAGAATTTTAGGAGTTTTACATAATTTAGGGACATATTCCTGCACATTTACACAAATATAACCCAAAGAAAGCCAAGTATCATTTCATATTTGACAATGCTTCTTGCACAATGTTTATACCAAATAAGCCAAACACACATCATTTTTGGACTTCAAAGGACCTAATGTCTAAAGGATTACTTAGGTCAGAAAATTACTTCAAAGTTTCATTTTGGAAAGTTTGTCAAATATCAAAGGCTTAAAACACTGGATATCATCAAACAGAAACACAGGTTATTCATTTATCCAAAGTGGTAACTCAAAATTTTTAAAGGTGAAAACCTTTACTCTGAAGAGAGCTTTCCAAATGACACCCAGTGAAGATAACATGAGGTCAACTGAATCTATCTCTATTCTCCCCTTTTTTCTCCCCTGCTATTTACCAAAAGGGGCAAACAAAATCTTTTAATTATCTTTTAATATTAGAAATTTAATGTTACAAATCTTTTTTAAAGGAGAAAACCAAATTTCATGTTTGCATTACTACATCTTTAAGGATAAAGCTAGTTTTTAATTTATATTTTGTATTCAGTTTTGGTTTGTCCACAAGGTAAGATTTTAAAAAACCTAAAACCCTTTACAATTTTTGTTAAACAGCAAATCAATTTTTAAATAAAACCCTGTTATTTGAACACATGGACCCAGATTCTGGCCCTGCATTAGTGTGCTTTCATCTTAAGAATCAACCTAAAGAAAATGATTACACAATCCCCTTCAAGTTTAGCCAATGTGCTCATACCCACAGAACTTTCTTTACAAGACCAAACCTTCACAGATCCTTTTCACCTTGCTTAAACCTTCAGTTTTATCCCATTACTTTTTCTGGTTAAGACAATCTTTAAAACACTCTGAACTAGACAAAATTGCACCCCCTTTAACAAAATTCATATTTCCATGACTTCTTATAATCTTTGATCATTCTACTTTCCCTACACACATTGTATATAAAACTGTTTCTCCAGTAGTCTCAATTATATGTTACAATGTACCTCGACAACTTTTATTTTTGTTAAAAAAACTGATAAGTAAGCAATTTTAATTATGTACTAAGGATGGAGCCTTGTACATAAGACAGAAGTGAAGATAAGATATGCCTCTTACCAGAATAACTAGGTGGGCACGGCTAACTCCACATGTTCCCAGGCCTTATCTATAATATAATGTCCCAAAGTAAGTAAATTGAACAATTTTCAAAGGTCAAAGAAATGAGATTATGACTTTAAAGCACTTAGAATATCTGATATCTGACCTTAATTTAGACCAAATGTCTACATTTTGAAGACATTTTACTTTACTAATAATCTTTAAAACTGTCTTTATTTCCAAAAGTTTACTGTAGTCATGGGAACAAAAAGGCAGTAAAGTTTCTATTTATCTGGCAAAATATTTAAGCACTTATTTTTCTGAGCCAATTAATCAGATCTCTTTGCATATAAACATCCCACACACAGCACATATAAATAGACAGACAGACAGAAGATCCAGCACTTGTAAGATATTTTATTTGCCAGTCTTTTAATTAAATTACTGGTTGCATGGTGGAGCCTTTGGAGGAAAAGGAGCAGGAAAGCATGCAGTTTGTAGGGCCTAATAAGCAGGCACAGCTGCAAGACAAAAACAGATTCTCAAAATTAAGGATTTCTTTATATACATATATTTTAAATAAGATTTAGAATCTCCCCAAGGGTAGTTAGAGAAAGAAAAAGCCAAGACAGGAAATGAGAGGCTATCCATGGCAAAACAAACAAACAACAACAAAAAAAAAACCTTAATAAATGGCAAAGTTACTCAAAAACAAAGCAGAAAGTAATCAGTCTGGAAGCCAAGAATTGAACCCAGGCTACCACTGTCAAAAGACAAAGCCTGCTCTGAGCTACACAGCATTGAACCGTTTTAATTGCTCTTTCCAGAAGACGTCTAGAGCAGCCAATTTCAAGCTTGCAAAGGCTCTTAACTGCTCAAGATAATTTTTAGTGCTATTACATGAACTTTCAAATCCTTGTCCTCTGGATGATGGAAACCAAGAGAAAGTATCCCCACATTGTCACAAGATTAAGCTCTTAAGGACACAAAACAAGGCAGACTTTAACTCAAATAAATAGAAGTTTCAGGGACCAGCAGCAAAGTTTGTAACTGACCAGCCTGAAGGATTGGCTTGAAAAGCAGGCTTATAGGGGTCCTAATTCAAATTCTATCCTGTGACACCAGTTTCTCCACTACAAAACAATGCAGAAATACAAATTCTTAGCACAAGTACACCAGATTTACTACAGCCTAAGATTAGTCTAACAAATCTTTTTATATTAATCAAATCCTTGCAGAGAATACAAATGGAGATATTTACCATTTACACACACACACACACACACACACACACACACATGAGAGAGAGAGAGAGAGAGAGAGAAAGAAACTTGACTGGTAAGAATTTCTTACTATTTTTGCTGACATACCAGGTCTCCGAGTTCCCTTTCTCTGCAGCTTCCACAAAAATGGAGTGGCTTTTGATGACCCTGATTACTGTGCCATAGCTGCGGGGTTCAAACCACTTTACAAAAGAAAATCACCCTTTTCTGTTTTATGAGACCATAGGCAAAAGATTCTCAATTTTGCAAGATGTTGCCCAATAGCTTCACTGGGAACCAGATTAACATTTTCCATCTAGCAAAATATACATAACAAGGCCAGGCGCGGTGGCTCACTGCCTGTAATCCCAGCACTTTGGGAGGCCGAGGCGGGTGGATCACGAGGTCAAGAGATCGAGACCATCCTGGTCAATGTGGTGAAACCCCGTCTCCACTAAAACTACAAAAAATTAGCTGGGCATGGTGGCACGTGCCTGTAATCCCAGCTACTCAGGAGGCTGGGGCAGGAGAATTGCCTGAGCCCAGGAGGCGGAGGTTGCGGTGAGCCGAGATCGCGCCATTGCACTCCAGCCTGGGTAACAAGAGAGAAACTCCGTCTCAAAAAAAAAAAAATATATATATATATATATATATACATAACAAAACAGACACTAGTCAGGTTTTTCAGCACCTAATATCAAGCTGCCCTAGCTCAAACTTTTACTAATCGGTTTTTGTTTTTCTTTGATCCATTCCAGATGGGGAATGGATGATCTCTGGACAGTAATTCACAATGGGGGGTCTCTGGGCAAAGCAAAGAGTGGATAGTCACCCCAAGACAGTCCTGTTGAGTTTTCTTCATGGCTCCCTGAATGTTACCAGACAAATAGGGAGGGTTCTCTGAGTTAGGTCTGCTGGACTTTCATCAGCAATTTCTTCCGAGATGTCCTCCACATATATAAACACACACTAAATGAGATGTACAGAAGGCTTTCCAAATCACATTTCTAACCAAGACCTTTGAGAGTGTCCCTTCCAAACTATCCTCCTATTATCTGTCTGAGAAATCTCCCCAAAATATTCCTGACTGAAAAGAAGTCTCCCAAACCAAGACTCTTCTTACTAGTTAGGGACAGCCAACTGAGACTCCCCCCAGCCCACCCTTCCAGGAGCTAAACTGAGACTAACACCCTGCAATGAGGCTACAGACAAACCAAGACCCTCAAAGGAGCCAAACCTAGACAGACACCCCACAATAGGGCTATAGAACCAGTCAGGAGAAGGAAGGAGGTGTTGGCAGTGCCTAGGATACTCACCAACCCAGACACTCTGCAATTGGGGGTATAGACAGACACCTTGCAATGGAACTTCAGACAGACACACCACAATGGGGCTACAGGATGACACCCTGTGAAAGGGCTACACTTAAGTGATGTTCCATCAGGACTGTTTCTCTATTGCAATTAAATCCAGGCACCTTGGGTCAGCAGCGCTCCACCAGTAGAGAGAGAACCAGAATCAGCCTTTAGTCCAAGAAACTAGGCAGCCACTTGGGCTGACCTCTATATTTATCTCCAGAGGAGGGCTACAAACCACAGGCAGATAACCACAGGACAATCCTGACGAGCCCCCAAATTTATAACTGCCCCATGGGTTCACTTTGCCTGTTGCTTAGATATACCTGATTTCTCAAGATAGGGGAATTGCAATAGAGAAAGTAATTCATACAGAACTGACTGTGTATGAGGCCAGATATTTATTATTACTCAAATCAGGCTTCTTATTGTATTTTTAAAGACTGTTTTCTAGGAATAAAAATAGCAACCACAAATTTTTTTTATTATTTGCTTCATAGATTTTTCTCCATCACTTTACTTTGACCCTATGGGTTTCATTGCATGTGAGATGGGCCTCTTGAAGGCTATATATGCACCGGTCTTGCTTCTTTACCCAACTTGTCACTCTGTGTCTATTGCAAGGGGCATTTAGCCTGTTTACATTCAAGATAAATATGTGTAGATTTGATATTGTCATCATGTTGTTAGCTGGTTGTTATGAAGACTTGATTGTGAGTTGCTTTAGAGTGTCAATATTTTATATACCAAGTGGTGTTTTGTGGTGACCAGTAACAGTCTTCTGTTTCTAGGTTTCCCATTTGTTTAAGGACCTCTTATAAGGCTGGTGTGGTGGTAATGGAATACCTTGCCACTTCTGTCTTTTAAAGGAATTTTATTTCTCCTTCATTTAAGAAGCTTAAATTAGCTGGATATGAAATTCTTTATTGGAAGTTCTTTTAAGAATGGTGAATATAGACACCCAATATCTTCTGGCTTGTAGGGTTTCTGCTGAAAGCTCTGTTGTTATCCTGATGGCATTTTCTTTGTAGGTAGCCTGCCTCTTCCCTCTTGATACTCCTATTTTTTTTTTCTTTTGCATTGACCTTGGACAATCTGAGGGCTTGATGTCTTGGGGATGGTCATCTTGTACAGTATCTGTCAGGGCTTTTCCAAATTTTTTGAATTTGACTTTCAACCTCTCTGGTGAGTTGGGGGAAAATTTCATGATCAATATCTATTTTTCAAAGTGCTTGCTCTCTATTTTTCTCTTTTAAAAATGCCCAATGAGGACGGGTGCAGTGGCTCACACCTGTAATCCCAGCACTTTGGAAGGCTGAGGTGAGTGGATCACCTGAGGTCAGGAGTTTAAATCAGCCTGGCTCACATGGTAAAATCTTGTCTCTACTCAAAATAAATTATCCAGGTGTGGTGGCATGTGTCAATAGTCCCAGCTACTTGGGAGGCTGAGGTAGGTTAATCACTTGAACCTGGGAGGCAGAGTTTGCAGTGAGCTGAGATTGTACCACTGCACTCCAGCCTGGGTGACAGAACAAGACTCTGTCTTAAAGAAGAAAAAAAAAAAAGATCCAATGTGTGATAGGATTGGTCTCTACATAATTATCTACAATTACATATTTCTCAGACTTTTTTTCATGCTTTTTTTCTCTATTTTATTTTATTTTATTTTATTTTTTACTGCATTGATTCAAAGAACTGGTCTTTGAGCTCTGAGATTTTATCCATGACTTGGTCTATTCTGCTATTAATAATTTGTATTATGTTATAAAATTATTTTAGTTAGTTTTTCTGCTCTATCAGATCAGTTTATATTTTTCTTAAAATGTCTATTTCATCTTTCAGCTCTTGTATCATTTTACTGGATTCCTTAAATTCCTTGAATTGGGCTTCAACTTTCTTTTGAATCTCAATTATTTTCATTGTCATCTAGATTCTGAATTCTGTGTAATTTCAGCCATTTCAGCCTGTTAGGAACCATTGCTGGGGAGCCAGTTCAGTCATATGGAAGTAATGGATTTCTTAATTTTCCCAGTAAGTGATTTTGTTTTTACAGAATTTCTATATAACATTATGCATTGAATGGTATACTCTGAGATTCTTGCAAAATTTCCTTTTCCATCCTGCCTTCATTCGTTTGTTGGTTTCTTTGAACAATTAAACTTTAGATTATTTGTTTTATTATTATTCATCTTATCACTTTTAGCTTGTTAATTTGAATTTAATTCTTTTCTAAGTTTCCCATTGATATTTACAACCTTCAAAATATTTATTTTAAAATCATCTCAAATTCTACAAAGACCCTAAAATACATTTACCTAAATATACAGCATTTTATTTACATGATCATGTTTATCTGACCATGAATACATTTTTATTTAACACTTTCATAAATCATATATCTTGGGCACACAATTTTGTTTCACTATTATTTTATATAAGCAAATTTAAGATATTATTCTATTCATGTCTGGCTTCCATAACAGTTGTTTAACAAAAATAAACAAATGTTGGTAAATGCAATAGTTCTTCCTCTGTCTGATTTTCATCTGACCATTTCTTTATCTTTGATGTTTTTTAGTTTTGCTACAATCAATTAAGTTATGAGTTGCTCCTTTTTATGCTTCTTCAAAAAAAATCTGTCTCAGCCTGTGGATGTATATTTTTCACTAACTCATTTAAAACTGCAGTGATTTTCTTGAATATTTTTCCTTTTCTAAAAGTTTTCTCCTATTCTCTCAGCTTATTATAGACTGGATCTTCTTATTTTTATCTGCTATGTTTCTTAATCTTTCTTTTATCTCTTCCATCTGCTAGTTATAGTCTGGTAATTTCTTCAGATCTAATTTCTAATTTATTTATTCTGTTTCCAGCACTGCCAAAATTTCTGTTTAATTCATCTGCTGAGCTTTTAATTCCAATAGCATACTTTATGAGTTCTAAAACATCATTTAATTTTTTTTCAAACACTCTGTTCTTTTAAGCACATTCTAATTACTGATTCATTTTTTACTGCAAGATTTATCTTTTTTTCAATACCTTAAATATTTTTTTTAAATTTTGAACTCTACATTTCATGATTTAAGTGTTGAAATGTAATATATTGGTTGTTCTGTTGACATTGATATCAATGTGCAGGCTTCTGATTTTTATTAATTTATTTAAACATAAATACTAGTTGATTTAATATTTATAGATACCAAGAATCTAACTTTGGGAGTTCTTATCTCCAAAGATATATTAATTTTGTTTCTTCTAAAAATTATCTACACCTTATCAACCTCTGTTCAGTAACTCCACCTTCATGATGCCAGCATAATCTAGGACTCTCATATTTACCTTGCTCACACTTCCATGTTCCCAGTTTTAGGGTTTGATTCTCATTTTCATATTATAATTCCCCACACCCTGAATAAGTTTGGAATAGATAAAAATATAAGTGGTACAAGATAAATGTCTATAAAATTGATAAACTAACAAAATATAAAAGAAATTATTTATCTTTCAAAAGAGATTTTTTATCTTGTTAGCTTAGATTGATAAATGAGATAAATATATTTATTTATGTAATATATGTAGTAATATATATATGTATATGATATACAACATTTATATATTTGTAATCTACACATATATGAAATATATATGTAATAAGTAAATATGTAACATAAAATATATGTGTACCATGTACAGGTAGTATATATAAATCAAAGAAATAAAAAAGAATGATGAAAGTACTTCACAAATATCTACTTTTTAAACAATGAAGGCGTTCTTAAGGTTGTTAGATGTTCAGGAATTCTTGGCAGCTTTCCCTGCATTCTGCAACATAGGGTTCACTCGGACTCTCCGGAGTCTCCTCAAGATTTTCAGTTGAATTTTAGCGAATTATTACTACTTAACTTCCCCATCATGAGTGCCCAACTTCTTAATGAGGCTTAGAGTGTTCTCAGACTACTGTTGAGAAGTGAGCCACTTAATAGATTTTCTAAATTCTCTCTTTAAACATTCTGACTCTTAGCATCTATACCAAGAGTGTATTGTAGTGTTCATTTTCCTTCCTCTAAAATATTTCTGTCACAGCCTTCTGAGTTATCTTTCCTGAAAAGAACATGGAGAATAATTTATATTTTAAAAATCCATGGCTCTTAAATTAACATTTATTATTCTCTACCAAGTTGCATATGACATAAACACTATGCAAAGTACTCTGACAATTAATATGTTAGATATAAAAAAAGTCTTTCCTCTTTCAAATAGCTAGGTTTTTTTTCTTTAATCCAAAACTTTGGTAATGATTTTAATATGAGTGTAAAATTAATCTATGTAGATATTTAATTGGCTTCTTCATCTTCTCTATTTAATGTGTGTCTTCTTTCCCCTGGGACAATAAGACAACAAGACAGACTTAAGGTCTAATTTTGAAGATCAGAATCCTATAAACAAACTAATTAAAAAAGTACAGTTAAAAAATAAATCACTTAAATAATAAATATATCACTAATTATCTAAATATGGATAAAATATTATGATCTTATAATCTCTTTACATAACGTTCAACATTGGTTTCTCTGTACCTTTCAAAGGCAATAAACATATAATAATTTGTGTTAAAATTCCTTAAACTTAACCTGGTTCTTGCTTATCTCTCTGGGATTTTCTATAGTCACCCTTTCTCTAATACTCACTGATAGATCTCACTCATTACAGTAAAAAATTTTCATGCAGTTCTGAAAAATGGCAGACTATACATTTTGTAGTTTCCATCATTCTGAACTATATCTGTCACCTTTCACATAATCCCCAACATTCTTTCCCATTACCACCTATTCATTTTTGTAAACTCAGTGCCATTTAAATTTCTTTCCTGAAATCTTGACTGCCATTCTTAAATAAAAGGGACTATTTTCTTCTTTGTCTACAATTCATCATCTGTGTTTGTGATGGTTAATACTGAGTGTCAACTTGATTGGCTTGAATAATGCAAAGTATCATTCCTGGGTGTGTCTGTGAGGGTGATACCAAAGGAGATTAACATTTGAGTCAGAGGACTGGTATAGGCGACCCACCCTCAATTTGGGTGGACACCAGGTAGTCAGCTCCCAGCATTGATAGGATAAAAGCAAGCAGAGGAATAAAACGTGGAAGGACTAGACTGGCTAAGACTTCTGGCCTCCATCTTTTTCCCACTCTGGATGATTCCTGCCCTCAAACATCAGACTCCAAGTTTTTCAGCTTTTGGACCCATGGACCTACACCACTGGTTCGCCAGGGGCTCTCAGACCATTCAGCCACCCACTGAAGGCTGAACTGTTGATTTCCCTACTTTTGAAGATCTGGGACTTGGACTGACTTCCTTGCTCCTCAGTTTGCAAACTGCCTATTGTGGACTTCACTTTGTGATCACGTGAGTCAATACTCTTTTTATATATACATCTATTCTATTAGTCCTGTCCTTCTACAGAACCCTAATACAGCATACATATATTTTTAGTTAATAAAACACTTTATTACACATAAATGTTGATATATGTTTTTCCAGTATAGGCTACAATAACTTTGGAAGAATGTCCTAATTCGGATTGTATCAGTAAAACAAAGTACACAGCAAGCTCAACATAGATATACATAAAATTATGCTAAATTTTAAAATATAAATGATGTCTCTTGATTAGTAACCTTGTGTGGTTTATTTCCCCTCACTTAGAGATGAAAATACTTCCTAGAAAATTACTATTCATTTTTAATTTTATTATGTATTCTAATATTAATGCATGTGCAGCTCATAATGATGAGTAAGTGAGTATGGAAAAAAAGTGCCCTACTAGATGGAATTAATTTACTTAACTCTTTGATTTAATGCTAAAAATACATGTCCTAGGGGATTTTTACTGAAGGAAATGTAATTACTGATTATTATAGGAAAGATCAGAAGATGAGGGCATATTTAATAATTGCATAGAAATTGCCTCATTGCATACATGTTCTGAAAATGTTTCTTAACAAATTATCATTGTATTTATTGTTCATTGAAAATATCCTATATTTTATTTCTTTTCCAAAAATGCAATATGCTATTTTTATAGAAAACTAATGCCTGAGATTTCCGATAATCTCCAACTGGAGGCAAAACTATAATTAGAGATATGCAGGTATAGGATCGCAGTACCTGGGCTTATAGAGTTCAGAATTCTTAGACCTCAAGGGCATCATGGATTCTAATTATCTTCTCATTGTTCATTCTTTGTAATGCACATTGTATCCCTCCCTTCAAACTCTTCTCTTTTTTTTCTATATTTTTAGCCAGGCTTGAAATCCTTATGAGAAAAATTTTCAGAGAAACATAAAATGATAGTATAGAATATGAAAATATTAATAAGGAAGACTTAAAAAATGTGATTCCTTAAAGCTCACCCTTAATCATTTACCGAATGTGATTCACAGTCAGGTTATTAGCTCAGAACTATGTAATATTTAGCAGAAAAAAAATACTTATAAATGAATCAAGAAAATACAAAGCATAGTAAAATTACTACACATTTGTGTTGGAAAATACATTTCTCATAAAAAATAAGTCATTTTGATTGTGGGGTTTGTTTAAAGAAGCTTTAGTTTTTAATGCATTTAAATAATTGCATATTATTTGACCATTAAAAAACAATTCCATCGTATTATTTTATTCTAATTGCAGGTTTCATATTAATGCTGCCACCATTTATCTTAATTTCTTCATTTTTCTTTATATTTTATATATCCTTTTTTTAACCATAACTAACATGATCAGCCATCATAGTCCTCTGTCCAAAGTAATCTTTTGTGAGTGAAATAACCTATGAATACAGACAATATTTACTTTTCACAGTGTCATAAATTTGTGACGACTGTCTTAAACAAAAAAGCAACAACTTTTCTTTATCATTTTAAATATATGTCATTGTAATGGACCTCACAATGAGGAGAACCTACAGCTCTCAACTTTGTTTAAAATTTATTCTCTAAAAATGCCCATAGATGAAAGTGACCATTTTTATGCCAAATTTTTAAGATTAAAGAGATATTTTGAGATGTTATGTCTATAAGGCTGACTATAGGGGCAGTGAAAATACCGTAAGAATGTCTAGAATGGAGATTGTAGTGAATAGTTTGGAAAAGGAAAGGAGCTGCTAATTTCTGGCCAGTTTTAGAGTTCTACAGGTACCGTTGCTTTAGCGTTGCTCCTCATGTTCATTTTCTCACATATTTTTCTATGTGTAGATCTCACTCCTTAAATTTTGTGGCACATACAAGTGATATTTGAATGAAGTGCATAATCTTCTCTCAAGAATCATTGTCCAAGAATGATTCATTTCTTTAATAGTAATTTTTTTTCAAAAACATTTTACACATTTGTGGGTAGCTATGTGTATGTGTCATATATATGCTTACATAGAGATTTTCTATATGAAGTAAAAGAGAGGGAAGAAGAAACAAAGAAGCTATTCATACCATTATTTTTTCTTCTAGAAATGTGAGGACATATGAAAAGAGGACATTCGCTTTTCTGCATGTAATGCAACATTAAGTTAAACATAACTAAGCATAATTTTATCTAATTACATAGTTTTCATAACTAGACAATTAGATAGTAACCTGAGAGATTAAAAAATAGGCTCTTTAAATTGATAATGAAATCTTTTCTATTTACTTTAATGGTCTGTGAGCATAAAATCTTTAGACTTTCAGTAGATTTGGTAATTTTATATTCTGTTCAAGATCATTTTAATAACTGAATATGTTGTCTAGGAAATAGAGCAGGAAAAAAGAAATAAGATTTCTAGGGTTTCATTTTCTTTAAAGCTAGTTTGTAGAGCTTGATTTCTTCAATTTCATTTCCATAGTTGCACCTACTAAAAAGAAGTAGTATTTGGTTTTCAAAATTCTAATATGCCATTAGCACTTGAGAAATAGCGAGCAAATAATAATTATACATTTTAATGCTGCTAAGGGAACTGCATGAGAGAGTGTAGTTATTATGTGTTATTTTTTGAAAATCTGTGAATAACTTATTGAAAGAGTTTGCTACAAAAATGTTTTCTTAAAGTGATATTTCTATAACAGTGTTATTCTCCAGTGGATACCTGGGTTTAAGAAACTTAAAAATCTTTCTCTTTGTAGACTGTTATAGATTTCAATAAAATATAAAATAAAATAAGTTAGTCCCTTGAAAACAGACACACTAATAATATTATTGCTTTAGCTGATGGAAACAAATACCTGAATATGTGTTGTTGTATTTAAATTTTTAGAGATAAAATACTTCTAAATATATTAACAAAAAATTTAGTAAGAACACATGGGCTAATCATAATAAATTCATCATAATATGGTAGCATATTTTATTGACTTCATGAATTGTTTCTCTGTTCTTGTGAAAAAAATTTAACCAAATAAAATAAAACATGTATCCTTCTCTCTACATGGACCCTATATTCTTCTCTAAACTCCATGAATCAGCTCCCATTAATATCCACTACTGCCTAATGTAGAAAAGCAGTCCTTTTTACTGCTATAACTGGCCTAATGGGTGATTCCAATCTTATGTAGGCACTTCAGTGTGCCAGGTCTGCTTCCTTAGATTAAAAAGTATTTACACCTACCCTTAACACAATAAAGCAGCATCTATCCAGAAAGTAGCTTTTCGCATGCAAATACAATGATTCTAACAAATCTTACAGATTTTAATCAGAGTCCAGTAAGGAAAACAAAACTATTAATAGTTACTTCAGGAAGATCAAGATGTCTGAGTACACACAACTAGTATTCCTCTCCTTCATACAGAGGAACCAGGATAGTAAAAAGATATTTACACTTCAAACAGATTTCCTAAAAGAGAATGCTATGATTCAAAAGAGAAGTGTCAGGCAGCACCAAAAGCAAGTAAACAGAGGGTTTGAGGTAGCTTGCCCTGCCGGTAACTGGCTAGGAGCAGAGAGAAGCTCTTGGATGCAGGGAAAGAGTGAGAGAGAAACCCCTGGGTCTCTACATTTCTGCAATGGGATTTTTGCCACCTTCCCTAAGGGAGCATCTCGTGGCCCGTGTGGAACTCAGGCTTAACATAGGGTGTTGCTTAGAGGTTGCACAGAGACTTTGCTCCAGAAAGGGAGCTCATGCAGAATTTCACAGGCATCAGAGCCCAGGGACGCTATGGCTTGGCACTATTCTGAGAGCCTAGTTGAGAGTGTCAATGCCCTGCACTGAGGCAGTTACTGCAGCTGCCTCCTCTGGGCCAAGAAGGAATAGGAGAGACTGGGTGCTCCCACACACCCCTAAGACAATACCCATCACTCTGCTGGAGGCTGCTGTAAGACCAAGACATAAGAAGACTGCACTCCCTACAAATTCTTATCCTTGCTGCTCAGCCAGGAAGAACCCTGTTCTCTCTGGTCATGGTCCATCTTGATAGTTGTGATGCCATCTTGAGAGTTGAACACTGAGCTGTGGCCCACCCTCAGGCCAAGATTGGAATAGCATAGCTGCAGCTGCTGCCTGGCCGAGGAGGGAGAAGGGAGACCAGGCACTCATACACAGCTCTAAGACAATTTTCACCACCCTGCTGCAGGCTGCTGTGAGCCTAAGGTTTTAGAAGACTGCACTTCCTACAGCTCCGTATATACTGGAGAGGGCCCACAGCTGATACTGTTCTGAGAATTCAGCCATTGGGAATCTGCATCCTTTCCTCAGGCAAGTCTTGAGTTGATGTTGTTGCAGATATAATGCCAAGGAGGAAAAGGGATACCAGGCACTTCCATGCATTCTCAGTACAAGTTCCACTAGCCTATTATGGGCTGCAATTAGTCTAAGGAATGAGCAGGCTGCACTCTCTGCAGTTATATTCCCATGCTGCTCCAGCTAAGAATCATGCACTCCCTGTTGGCAGGCACAGAGCATGGTCACCACAGCCCCTATCTGAACATTCTGGTGGTGTTCTAATGATTACCACTTCCCCCAACACCCATCTGTCAGGAAATTTATCAAGGTACTACCAGGAGACCTGAGGGCAAGTCTGCTGGCCTGGACCCATTCCCATAGTATGTAAGAAGGCATCCAGGGGCCAAGAAATTTCCCAGCTCCAATCCATCACCATTGGCACCTGATCATTGCTGTTGGGGGTCTGAGGTTGGACTGGCACAACTGGTGGATTTCACCACAGCTAACCCCACCTGCAAACACTCTCAGTGGGCCAGGAGACTAACCTAGCCAAAGCATTTTAGCCACCAATAATACCAGCATGGACTTATTTGTTTCAGAGGATTTGCTCTAACTCTGTTACTCATATTACCCACATGGATTTAGCTGCCTAGAGGCCTGATAGCCAATCCGTATTCCTAGCCCACTGCTGCTATAACCAGCATTTGAGCAAGCCACAAGGAGGGCTAATTATGCAGCCCACCACTACCACCACTGGGTCTTAGAACTGACCCAGCTGATGTTCCAGTTCCCAGAAAAACTTCACCATAGCTTCAACTAATAACCATATCTTAAACAACAAAGAGGCTCAGAGACCACTGACCCTTATGGATTGCAAAAGAAATTATGTTCCACTTAACCAACAACCTATATACACCTTCAAGACAAAATTTCTCTTATAAGAGAAAGTTCAAAAAACTGGAAGAAGTGAGTCTAATATAATATTTGCATGTATCAGTATGAAAACAAAGAAAGTAAAAATATCAAAATGTCAATAAAAATTAAAAATGTTAATTTAAGGAAGCTCAATAATATATAAGAGAAATATGAGAACCAATTACAAAATCTGAAAATCCAGGATATCAATGAAAAATTTATCAAGAATATATATATAAAAAAAAGAAAGAAAGAAAAGAAAAGAAATTCTGGAAGTAAAAAACTTATTAAAGGAAATACAAAATCTATATATGAAAACTTCACTAATAAGCTAGAGCAAGCAGCAAAAATAATATCAGTACTTGAAGATAGGTCTTTTGAAACTTTCTGGTTTACTTATACAAAAATTACAAAAGACCTTTA
Source organism: Cebus imitator (assembly GCF_001604975.1). Lineage (NCBI taxonomy): Eukaryota > Metazoa > Chordata > Mammalia > Primates > Cebidae > Cebus > Cebus imitator. Next base: position 2,760,728 of record NW_016107420.1, on the reverse strand, counting down.
TGTTTAATTAGAAGCTCTTTTATGTTATGGCTCTTTTATGCACTTTGAAATTAGGTACTTGTGTCCTCTCATGTTATGAACCAAAGACTCTTTCCATTCTGAGCTACACCATATTAATTGCTATGCTACCATGCTTTTGCAGAGTTTGTTGTTGTTTGTCATCTTTTCCCAAATCTTGTTTTCATACAATCCCTTCAATAATATTACTCTGTTTTTGTTTTTATTTTGTTTTCTTCTGGTAATATTTCTATTAGCTTGGTAGATTATTGTGGAACAGCACAAACTCAAAAAGAAAGTAATCTCCTTGCATCTGCCCTGCAATTTATGCTGTCTTTGCTAGAGAAGATTACAGACTAACGCAGCATTTTCTATTGCTGTCAGGTGAAGGCTAAGACACTGTTTAGGTTCGTAGGAAATACCCAACAGTATTTATTTATAGCCTTGCTCCAGGACTATGTTAGTTTTTCTCCCCCATAGCCTTCCTTCAGAACATCACACTTTCTACAACTTAATTATCTCATCTTAATAGGACCAGATGATGAAAAAAATCCAAGGAACTTTTGATTTGAGATTCTACATTTAGAAAATGATTACTTAATTGAAAAAGACAGTGTGAGAAAGAAAAGTATCTTATCCATTACTCAAAGGGTTTAGTGTATAACCTTTTGGGTTATAGAGGTGAAGAATGCCTTAGGAAAAAATGAGAGTTATCAGAAAATCAAACACATATTTTAAATTTTGGAAGGTCTTTATTTTATTTTTTAATTTAGGAGTGAATGAACTTAATTTTCAGGTATGTATGGCTTTTAGCGTGTTCCTCCCTTCAGTTCTCTGAGTTTCTGCCTTGAAATGTTTTCTCTGGAGAGTAAAATATTGACTTTTTTTTAACTAGCCAACTGAAAAAAATTATCGGGGTTATTAGTGAGAATATTGCTAAACAAAGAAAAAGTATGGGGACACCAGTTGGCTGTTAGCACACTGCCACTGTTTGGCTTGTATGAGTCCACTTCTAAGGCTGTTATTCTGGCTTGTGACCTCTCCTTTGATTTTTGCTTAGCTATCTCAACATTTTTTACCTATAACCTAGTATTTCATATCACTGTTTTATATTTTGAATCCTAAAATGTAGATGCAAATGGATTCTTTTAACATAGTTTCTTTTTCACATTGACTTTTTTTCTTACACAAGTTAGTCAGGATTCTGTCATATTCACCTATCTAGCCATTGTTTAAAGTTGGTCATTTAATGTTGAGTTCACATATCCCAAGCTACTTTTCTTACTAAATTATATTAAATTTCAATGTATATTTTTTGTCCTTGTAGGTTATCAGAGGAGACAATTGAATAAAAGTATTTAAAGTAGAAGTAGCTCCATTCTTAATTAGAAACTCTACTGTATGAAAATAAAAACATAAAAATCCCTATTCTATTAATCTACATACAATAAATTAGTTGGAATGATCCCGGGGCGACTTAATTTGATAACCTAATCAACAAAGGTTTATAATTCTCATTATTAACAGCTGAATCAACATCATTTATGATTTGAGCCTAGTAAGCAAATTATATTTGATTATGTCTTATATTTGCTCTTAGAAGTACATGAAAAAAAGCAGAACAATATAGTTGTTCATGTATTAATAAATAATTTTATTACTCCTGAATATCTTTCATTTTATCTTTTACAAATTAGCATATTTTAAGCTATATTTTTATCTGTGAAGCAATAATTACATTTCCTAGATGCCATTAATGCTGATGACATATGAACAAACATTTTGACACTTGATAATTTAGAAAAAAATGTGCCATCACAGTTTAAAAAAATCAATGTTTAAAACGCATGAAAGTAGAATTTAAAATATTTTCATATTTAAAAACATTCTCATAGATAGTAGTCAATTGAAAATTTTTGTCAAGTGAACATTGTATTAGTACTGTATACTATAAGTAATCATTTATATTTGACATACATAAACTGTTAATTACATCAATATTAGTGTAAATGTTTTTATTTTGTTTTAATTGTGGTCATAAATGCCACTGAAAATAACATTTTTCATTTTTAAGTTAGTGTATGATACAGCATGATCTTTGGAAAAACAAATTTCAAAGCTTTTCTTTTATAGAAGATAATTGTCTGAGATTGAAAAAAGATTGAACTATTCAGAAAACTACGTAGTAAAACAGCTTGAATTTATCTCTAACAACTACTAAATTTGCATATTTGGATGTTGGACTTGTAAGTAAAAAAGTCCTATAGTCTCTGTAAAAATTGAATAATTTGAAGTATTAACAGTTTCAGTTATATTGTAAAATAATTCTTGCTAAAGTTCCAACTTTGAATTTCCTGTGTGCACTAAGAAAAATATAACTAATATCGCAATTTTAAGGCAAGGTCCATTTATTCCCAAATGTACACAGAAACATACTAGGATCTCCCATACTGTCTTTTGAATAACAATCTGCCTTCAATACTGTGTTCTCTAAAAGCTTTTTTTCTTAACACTAAACAGGTTTAGTATACTGTATATGAGTTCAACATATATAAAACATTAAATTATTAAATATATGATGTATATTTCTCTATCTAATTTTCTATATTTCTAAGATTCACTCCTGCACGTTTTTCTATCATATTTTTATTGCAGGCCAGATGAAGACACTTCTTTTCATCATTTTGTTTAAAATTGCATATTTTACTTTGATTTATTTTTATTGAGAAGCACATATATTGATTCTGTTTTGGGTACTGATGTTATTAATTTATTTGGTGTTATGTTGAAAAAATATCAGTGATTAACTCTTCAAATACTTTCCTGAATTTATTTTTTTTTTTTTTTTTTTTTTTTTTGAGAGAGAGTCTTGTACTGTAGCCTGGGCTGGAGTGCAATGGCACAATCTAGGCTCACTGCAACCTCTGCCTCCCGGGTTCAAGCAATTTTCCTGCATCACCCTTCCAAGTAGCAGGGATTGCAGGAGCCTGCCAACATGTCCGATTTATTTTTTGTATTTTTAGTAGAGATGGGCTTTCACTATGTTGGCCAGGCTGGCCTCAAACTCCTGACCTTGTGATCCACCTGCCTCTGCCTCCCAAAATGCTGAGATTACAAGCATGAGCCACTGCGCCACCATCTTTCATGTTTTTAATGCTCATATGTTGTTCCTGTTTTTGTGTTGTGTACCCTGTGTACTTTAATTTGGATATTTTGATTTATTTGCCTTAGAGTTCTTTAATATTTTATTCTTCTGTATCTATTCTGTAGCCAGTTCCATCTATTGCTTGGGTGTTAATTGCATATTTTATATTTTGCATTCCAGGATTCTCATTTGAATAAAATTTTTTGAAAATTGAACAACTTTTAACCTGTTCCATACATCATTTCATCAATTTCTTGATCTTTTAAAGTCCTCATCTGATCATTAGAGTATCTAAATCGCTGGTAGATATTTTACATTTTTTTATCTTATTTGTAAATTATGTAATTACTGATAGCATTAATATATTAAGATTTAATGCTTTCACTGAGTTCAATGTTTTCTGTAAAATGCATGCATAATTAATAGCAGGTGGCCAATTATATACATTTTTACAACATTTAACTTAGTTGTTAATTAAAAGGTGTTGATGGCTTATAATTGTTAATGTTTTGTTATATAAATAAATTAGACAGAAAAAAATAGTAGACCCTGTAAGGTATAATGGGCTAATTTTTCCTTCTGCTTCATATGTTAACAAGAAGAAGAAAAAAAAAAACTTTAAAGAAAATTCAACTTTGAGTTAAATTCATGAATTTGAGTTTTCCATTCATTTTAATGATGTCTTGCAAATATCATCAGAAATCACCATTTATTAAATTATAGATTTTAAACCCTAGGAATCACTTGAAAAGAAAAACAGAACAAATAGTCTCCTCCTTTTTTCAAATGAGCACATTAATATTCACAACAGTCACATCATGCAATTTTAAAGCTATACAACAAAAACTGCAAATCAGATTTCCAGATTTTTAATTTTTCATTTTACATCATAGTTGTAAGATATTTTTTCTAGTTCAAATACATTTTGTATTATATTTGTTAGTATTTCTTATGACATAGTAATTATGTTTTTTTTTTTTTTACTATCTCAAACTAGTCAGTTTTTTCAGCCTTGCTCTCTTACAGGTACTACTGATAATTCTGTCATGTAAGAGGCCAAGCATTGAGGTTACAGGACCAAAAAATTAAATTGAGTCTTACCGTGGAAGAATATTAGCCTGGAAAATGCCTAAAGTTCAAAAGGGTCTTATGTGAGCATGAAATACACCCCTGTTGTGTTAAATCACAGAGATTTGGTGATCATATGTTGCTCTAGGACATTTGTTTTCTAGTCAGGCTAATTCAATGTTTAAAAAAATTTCAGTTTCCAGTCTAGAACCCAGCAAATGGAGAAAAGAATGTGAAATATATTTAAATTATACATTAAATTGTAAACGTAGGATTCAGTGTGAAAATACCAATCAGAACATCTTAGAACATTATCTCATCTGATGTTATTGTTGTTGTTACTTGGTCTGGCCAATGGGTTGTGATTAGGAAATATTTGTTTGTGTTATGTGCCTTCTATCTAACATATATTTATTTTCTAATTTAGTGTTTACAAGACCAGTATAAAAAGTATAACTGTTTTATAGCTAAAAACATTAAAGCTCAAAAATTATGCAATTCTACTGTTACACGGCTACTAGCTTTTAGAGCTAAAAACCACATCTCTGGTTGACATTACTAATTTTTACTGATATCTGGTTATTTTCTCCTTCCAGCTACATGACAAATTATTCTTCACCCAACATTAAAATATTCTGTGACTATGTGTTAGGCTTTAGCCAAGGAAATCTTTCACTTTTGGTCCAAAGGCGTTCATTGCAATCTCAGCACTTTGGAAGGCTGAGACCGGTCAATAATTTAAAAGATGCCTAGCCAACATGGTGGTAAAACCCAATTTCTACTAAAAATACAAAAATTAGCTGAGGGTGGTGATGCACGTCCATAATCCCAGCTACTCTGGAGGCTGAGGCAGGAGAATTACTTAAACCTGAGAGGCAGAGGTTACAGTGAGCCGAGATCACGCCGCTCCACCCCAGCCTGGGTGACAAAGCAAGATTCCA
>NW_016107420.1:2707926-2755549 GCF_001604975.1 Cebus imitator | reverse complement strand
AAAAAAAAAGGAAATATTATAAAGCAGCATAAAAACAAAAACTAGAATTTTTTTCTTTCACAAAACTATTGAGCTCTTAAAACTTAAAAAGAAGAAATATAAAACCAAGTATCTTAGCATGAGTGTGTTTTAAATTACTTACAAAGTGACCTCTTTAATGCTGCTTAGCAGAACTATTACATTTAAAGAGAAAAATAACCCCAGCTAGCAGTCACATTTTGATCTCTTCCAGTGAGGTACACTTTCTTCTGGTAAAACAATGACAGAGATATAGAATATTAAGTATTTGAGTCATCTTGTTTTGGATTCACTTTAGCAGTCACTACATGATTTCTTTGTCCATGGGCATATTAATTTGCATGGTGTGTCTTTGACATGGTTTGGCTGTGTCCCCACAAAAATCTCTTCTTGAATTGTAATCCCCATAATTCCCACATGTCAAGGGCAGGAACAGATGGAAGTAATTGGATCATGAGGGTGTTTTCTCCCATGCTGTTATGATAATGAATGAGTCTCATGTATGTAGTATTTCCCCTGCTTGCACTTACTGTGTCCTGCCACCTTGGGAAGAAGGTGACTGTTTCTCCTTTGCCTTCTGTCATGATTGTAAGTTTTCTGAGGCCTCCCCAGAAATGCAGAACTGAGTCAATTAAACCTCTTTCCTTTATAAATTACCCAGTCTCAGGTATTTCTTCATAGCAGTGTGGAGAATGAACTAACAGAGTCTTACTCAAAGAATTGCAAGAAAATATCTAATTATACCTCCCTTTAAAGAAGTCTAGAAGATAACTGATTCGCCCTTTAATGTGTTTTACCAATGCACACAAAGTAAAATAGGCACAAAGCACAAAAATTATATTTGAAATACACTTGCTCTAATTTAGTAATTTTTAAATACAGTCATGTGTCACTTAATGATTGGAAAACTTTCTAGGAAACGTGTTCTTTGGTGGTTTCATTCTTGTGTGAACATCACAGAATGTACTGACACAAATGTAGATAGCATAACCCACTGCACAGGTAGGCTATATGGCATAGCATATTGCTTCTAGATACAAACCTGTTACAGCATGTTCAGACACTGAGTATTGTAGGCAAGTGGAACATAATGGTAAGTATTTGTATATCTAATCATAGAAAAGGTACAGGAAAAACTACTGCATGGCTGGGTGCAGTGGCTCATGCCTGCAATCTCAGCATTTCGGGAGGCCAAGACTGAAGGATCCATCACCTGAAGTCAGGAATTCAAGACCAGCCTGGCCAACATGGTGAAATTCTGTCCCTACTATAAATATTTTTAAAAATTAGCAGGGCCTGGTGGTGCCTGTTCTGTAATCCCAGCTACTTGCTGTGTTGAGGCAGGAGAATCAGTTGAACCCAAGAGGCAGAGGTTGCAGTGAGCTGAGATTGGGTCCTTGTACTCCAGCCCGGGTGACAAGAGCAAAACTCCATCTCAAAAGAAAACCAACCAAACAAACAACAACATAAAAACACTGCAGCACAATAAGTTTGTTTCCACCATCATTACCACAAATAATGAGAAATATGTTACACTCTAATGTTACCATGGCAGCAAAATCACGATGTGATAGGATATTTTTCAGCTCTACTGCAACTGTATTGGACTGGCATATAAGTGGTCCATCATTGCAACATCATTATATGGCCCATGACATTTCAAGGATAACAGACAAACATAAAGAAAAGTTTTGTTCATATACATTTAGCAGAGTATATTCTAGAGTCCTTAGGTTCCTATAGTAAAATATAGGCGTTCATTACTTTGAAAGCTTTATTAATAATTTGGTGGGGAGCTGCTCTGTGCTCTCTCTCTCTGTCATCCCCAACACACAGATTTGTGGCTTATTGTTCGGATCAATTTTCCTATTCATAGAAAAGATTATTGCAAGTAGCGGCACATAGGAAAGGAGAAAATTCTACTTGGTTTGTATTGTTAGTTTTTGGTAGAAGACTGGACATTAAGACTAATTGATTCAATTTACTAAAAAAGTTGAGCAACTTATATTATGACAGGCTTAGTTAAAATCTGCATTATTATTAATAGTAGAGGAGAACAAAAATATATGATGTAAATGTATTTGTTGGTTATTAATGTGGATGTTTATGGGAGAGACATAAAATAACATTGGCTTAAGCAAGGTACACAGTGTATTTCTCTCTCTAATGAAGGTACACATGTGCAATGCAGTTCTACTCCATGATATAATCCTGTTTCCTTCTGAATATCACCTTCATATTCATATTTCTGAGATGTTTCACTTTCTCTGTGATATTCAGAATGGCTTAAACTCGTTTATATTCCAGCCTATGTGAAGAGGAAAGTGAGGAGAAAAGGTTCTCCATCCTCTTTTTAAGGACATTTTATCACTTAGACTCAGCTTCAATTGATCAGAATAATTAAACATAGATTTAAGAGGGCTGTGGTTTGAGAACTTTATTTTGAGTAAGCATAAGTAACAGTAAAAATCTCACCACTCCTATTCAATATAGTATTAGAAGTTCTAGCCAGAGCAATCAGGCAAGAAAAACAAATAAAGGGTATTCAATTAGGAAAGGAGGAAGTCACATTGTCTCTATTTGCAGACAACATGATTGTATATTTAGAAGACCGCATAATCTCAGCCCAAAATCTCCTGAAACTGATAAGCAACTTCAGCAAAGTCTCAGGATAGAAAATCAATGTACAAAAATCACAAGCATTCCTATACAATAATAACAAACTTAAAGAGAGCCAAATCAAGAACAAACTGCCATTCACAATTGCTACAAAGAGAATAAAATACCTAGGAATACAATTAACAAAGGATATTAAGGATCTCTTCAAGGAGAACTACAAATCACTGCTCAGTGAAATAAGAGAGAGTACAAACAGATGGAGAAACATTTCATGCTCATGGTTAGGAAGAATCAATATTGTGAAAATGGCCATACTGCCCAAAGTAATTTATAGATTCCAAGCTATCCCCATCAAGCTACCAATGACCTTCTTCAAAGAACTGGAAAAAAACCACTTTAAACTTCATATGGAACCAAAAGAGAGGCCACATAACCAAGACAATTCTAAGCAAAAAGAACAAAGCTGGAGGCATCACGCTACCTGACTTCAAACTATACTACAAGGCTATAGTAATCAAAACAACATGGTACTGGTACCAAAACAGAGATATAGAATAATGGAACAGAACAGAGGCCTCAGAGGCAACCCCACATATCTACAACCATCTGATCTTTGACAAACCTAACAAAAACAAGCAATGGGAAAAGGATTCCCTGTTCGATAAATGGTGTTGGGAAAACTGGCTAGCCATGTGCAGAAAGCAGAAACTGGACCCCTTCCTTACACCTTACACTAAAACTAACTCCAGATGGATTAAAGACTTAAACATAAGACCTAGCGCCATAAAAACTCTAGAAGAAAATCTAGGCAAAACAATTCAGGACAAAGGCATAAGCAAGGACTTCATGACTAAAACACCAAAAGCATTGGCAACAAAAGCCAAAAGAGACAAATTGGTTTTAATTAAACTCCAGAGCTTCTGCACAGCAAAAGAAATAATCATTAGAGTGAACCAGCAACCAACAGAATGGGAAAACATTTTTGCAGTCTACCCATCTGACAAAGGACATATCCAGAATCTACAAAGAACTAAAACAGATTTATAAGAAAAAAACAAACCCATTCAAAAGTGGTTGAAGGATATGAAGAGACACTTTTCAAAACAAGACATACATGAGGCCAGAAAACATATGAAAAAATGCTCATCATCACTGGTCATTAGAGAAATGCAATCAAAATTACATTAAGATACCATCTCATGCCAGTTAGAATGGTGATCATTAAAAAACCTGGACATAACAGATGCTGGAGAGGATGTGGAGAAATAGGAACACTTTTACACTGTTGGTAGGAGTGTAAATTAGTTCAACCATTGTGGAAGACAGTGTGGTGATTCCTCAATGACCTAGAAACAGAAATTCCATTTGACCCAGCAATCCAATTACTAGGTGTAGATCCAAAGGATTACAAAATGTTCTACTATAAAGACATATGCACATGTATGTTCATTGCAGCACTGTTTACAATATCAAAGACTTGGAACCAACCTGAATGTCTATTGATGATAGACTGGACAGGGAAAATGTGGCACATATACGCCATGGAATACTATGCAGGCATAAAAAATGATGAGTTCGTGTCCTTTGTAGGGACATGGATGAACCTGGAAAACATAATTCCCAGCAAACTGACACAAGAACAGAAAATGAAGCACCGCATGTTCTCACTCATAGGAGGGTGTCGAACAATGAGAACACATGGACACAGGGAGGGGAGCATCACACACTGAGTTCTGTGGTGGGGGACTAGGATAGGGACAGTGGAGGGTAGCAAGTTGGGAAGGGATCACATGGGGAGAAATGCCAGATATCGGTGATGGGATGGAGGCAGCAAGCCACATTGCCATGTATGAACCTATGTAACAATCCTGCATGTTCTTTACATGTACCCCAGAACTTAAAGTGCAATGAAATATATTTATATATATTAAAAAAAATTGACCATGTATGGTGGCTTGCACCTGTAATCCCAGCTACTCAGGAGGCTGAGGGATCAGAATCACTTGAACCCAGGAGGTGGAGGTTACAGTGAGCTGAGATCTCTCCACTACATTCCAGCCTGGGCAACAAAGCAAGACTGTTGCAAAAAACAGACAAACTTGAGAATGGAATCTGTATCATTTTGTTTTTCTACCTGTAACATATCTGTTAACAATGACTTTCAAATAATGTCTGCAATTAATTTTAACTAACGATTGATTGATGATGATTAGGGGAATAATGATCAAGGAAGATGACAGTAAATCAGCTTTGTGAAAGTTAGATTAAACAAAAATTGAACAATAAAAAAATTACAATGCATATTACCATGGTAAATGAGGTTACAACAATCCTATCATCTGTGAAAAACAAACAAAAATACTACCTAAGCTACATTAGGTGCTTCATATTAATATAAATTAATAAAAAGTTGACAAGTGTCAGTGTTCTAAAAAGGCAAAAGAGAGAGAGAGGTGTAAAGAGTACATATTTTAGCAAGCAGCTATCATTTCTATAATTGAAGGAAAAACAGAAGAGGTACAGTTTCTAGAATCTAGAAGCATTGTTGAAGGGCTCGTCCCCAGGAGATGTGTTCACTTGAGGAATTCACACTTTGGAGAACAGACTGTGACTATTGGAGAAGAGATCATTTAGGAAAGAGCTAGAAGCTTGAAGGACCCTTAGCTTAGAGAAATGGGCAGAAGTAGGAATACAGCTGGAATGCAAAAGAAAAAAAATACAATTTCTCCTGTCCTCCTAATAAGAAAACAATTGCAAAGGAACTTAGGAATACAGACTCCTAGAGTATATTACAGAAGAGTGGGCTGATTCTGACTAGTATATTCTGAAGGCAAAAATTACCTTATTCTTTTTCCAAAAATAAGAGAAGCAATAGCTACTGTATCCATTTCCAGTTTTTATTAATTCTGATTTTTAATTCAATCCCAGTCTTGTATATTCAATAATTTGAAGACAAATATTTGAAATTAGCTACCACTACTAATATGAAATCACAGAGAAATAATAAAGGAGGTAAATAAGTAGTAGATGGGCAGATAATAGATAGATAGATAATAGATGATATGTAAATTAGATAGAGCATAATAAAAGGGAGAAAATACACATAGTAATACTGTTTTGTTTGTGTTCATGGTAATAAAGCTAGAGTTTGTCATAATACTTTCATTCTTCCACCAATTATTCCATATTTTCTTCATTCTCATCTAGTACCTCAACTGGTCAAAGTTCTATACCTGATAAGGTAATCAAAACTTTATTCTCCAATACTCTAGATTTCCAAGTCACTCTGCCTTTGTAGGGTCACGCTATTTTTTAAATTAACTTATGTGGCTGATCATCAAAGTTCTAACAAAACCCCTAAAAAAAAATCTTTCAAGTTTCAGATATAGTTCTCCCTGTTCTCGTTGTGTGTCAGCAATCCAAAAAGTTCCCTCTGGCAATTGTGATCAGTCATCCTGGCCAATACAGATATCTACCTTTTTTTGCCTAAGTATTTAGTGGCGTGTGGGGCCTCAAATTGCAAGGTTCTAGTTCTGTCTTCCAATTCAATGGAACCATTATTTCCTCTATTAAAAAATTCCTTTTTTGGTAATCCTGAACTCTACACCAGTCAATGATAACCACAAATAATGTTTTACCAGATGGAATTCAGGGTTCTGACAACTGGGAAAGATACATGAACAGGAAGCTTTTCTCAGAGGAGAGTAATTATCCACGGAAGAGAACATGGCTTTATGCCAAAACCCTGAGCACTTGCACCATAATTTTCTGCATGTGGCTTGGTAGTCACTCTATAGAGTATCCTGTTTTACAGTAAATGCTTCAAGTACCCCTGAAAGTACTTAATTAGAAAGGCTAATAGGAAGAGAAGTCTAAACATCCTTCAGAGCATTCTCTTGCTTTAGGTCTCACTGAAAACTTGACATCTTAAGAGCTTTTCAATAAATAGGACAGACAAATACATACAAATGTTGCATATGGCATCTCAGTTTTCAACACACTCAACACATTTTGCCCATTTCTTTGTTGTAAGGATAACAAGATTAAGAAACATGTATATATTTTTTGCTTTACAGTAATTATTCTGGCATGCCAGATACCTCTGGAACCCGAGAAACTTAATTGCCATTACAGGTTTTGGCCACTTCCTGAGTTTAACTCAGCTTACTGTGTACACATTTATGGAGGCATCTTTGAGCTTGTTACTTTCCTATCATCAAATTCAGTCAACATATGACCTCAGTAAAGTGGACCAGAATAATAGTTTAATGTAATGTCAGCATGACTATAATATGGCAAGAAGCAAAAGCTTTGACACAGCTCTTAGAAAGAGTGAAGTTGTACTTTGTCTCAGTAAAAAGAAAATGCTTCTGCTATTCTTTGCAAATAGTTATATAGAAATGTATGCAGGTGCTTGGTGCTATGATACATTTCATCTGAAGTCACCATTCAGTTAAGTTCATTACAACCCATAACCCTTATCCATCGTTCAGCAAACTTTGGCCCAGGCCAAAGAGGCAGAAAATGGGGATAGAGAGATGTCATCCTTAAATTTCCAAGTCTTTGATAGTGTCAATGATCTCTACAATTCTGCAAAGATAACATATTATGAATAGCTTATTAGTCTGGGATGGAGAAATTCCTGGAATTTACATTGGCCCTTCCTCAAATAATAGTCTCACACCATGGGTTAAGGGGATGATGCAGAGATTTCACCATTTGCTGAGCAGGCCTATGGTAGTTATACACTTAGGTACTAGGAAAGTAACACAAACATAAAATTGTAGGCCCTCTGAACATGGTGTGAGACAGCTCACAGTAAAACTCCATATATTATTTGATCTGCAGAGGATCACATTATAATTTTGGATTGCAGTGGAGTTTTGGAACCTAGAATTTAGCATAAATTCTTGAAGTACAAGAATATTTTCTCTTTCCTCTATATACAATCATCTCGCAAAATGACCATGAGTTTCATTAAAGATAGCTTAGAATGGGTTGAAGAAAATAATTTCACTTATTAGTCAAAGCTGAACCAAGGAAAAGTGAGAAGGAAGGAAGAAAAACATCTCTTTTATTATCTTCTAATCTCCTTGTACTGCTTTCTATTGGCAAAAATTAACAGCTACTGCAAGTTGCCAACGAGCTTCAGAAATCAAAATTACACACATCTAGATCCAGAATTACAGAGTAGAGCATAGAAAAATAGGCTAGGGACTGAGATATATAGAAACATATAACCAACAATACTATTAGCCATTTCTGTAATAATGAGAAATTAATAGCATAAACCTCAATTATATAACTAAGAAACAATTTATTTTCATATATTTATATATTTTCATCCAAATAACCTTCTTATGTAACATACAGACCAGGATTCATGCAGAATATATCAGGTATTAATTGATGAGTAACATACTATTCAAAATTTACTGGCATGAAATTATTGCTTATGGGTAAGTTATGCTTGTTTTTGAGTTTCAGTTGGACTGAACTTTTTTTGATGAGTTACAGATTGGGTAGGTCGCTCTAAATATATTGGCTCAGTCTCGTGTCTAGAGCCACTGGGACAACTGGGCTTTCTTCTACACAGCCTATCAATGTTTATCTAGGTAGAACAGGCAAGAAACCGTGGTGGTTTATTTCTAAGTGAATGAACCAAATCATTTACGGTTTTATGATGACCAGGCTTGACACTGGCAAATAACCCCTTTCTCTACATAGTCTTGGTCTAGCAAATTAAAACCAGAACTCAGAAATAAGGGGTAAAAAATAAACTCTACTTCTTAATACAAGAAGCTGAAAAGGCGTGTTGAAAAAAAAAAAAAACATTGTGGCGATCAGCCTCCAATAATTCCATCTCTGGCTATATGACTTTGTCTATTCTCCCTCTATCTTTTATCGGAGTTAGTCTCTGGGACAAATGGCATATGACAAAAGTGATGATATGTTACTTTTGAGACTAAATCTTAAAAGATAGTGTAGCTATTGCCTTGCCCTCTCTCTCTGATTATTTGCTCGGAGGCATCTGTGGTGAGGAAATGAGTTGTGCTTCCAACAGTGCTTGAAGGGAGATTCTCAATCCTGTCAAGTCTCCAGTAATGTCAGCTCAGGCCAATATTTCAACTGCAAACTTGAGAGACACCATGAGCCAGGTTTATACAGTTAAGCTATTCACAGACTGCGGAAGCTCAGGGAACATTTGACACGTGTATTGCTTTAAGCTGCTAACATTTGGGATAATTTGTAATATGGTAAGAGATAACTAATCCAGGTGTAAATGTGAGAAGATGGATATTTTTTGGCAAACAAGCCATCACAGGAAACTTTGGGAGATGTAATTCACTTTTTGAAAATGAATTCAGGTATTATTAATCTTATTGTATAATTTACCAATACAGCTTATCTGCAACAATGAGACCTCTAAGTTCTTCTAATTCAATTTCCCAAATGCGTCATAGTTTAGCTTATTAGGTGGCTTTTCCAAAGCAATAAAAAATTTTAAGGAAAAATTTTGTTCCATATCATTGAAGAAAATATTATCATGATTTAGAAATAAATGGCTTGAGGAATGGGAAAAATATCAAAATTTGAGCAAGTGTTAAAGGACTTTGTGATAAAGTATAATGACTAAATCCGTGCTGTTTTTTGAAGAGGCTGATATAGAGACTTAACAAAAAGCCCTATGGCAAAACTAAAAGGACTCAGAGTTATTAAGCATTTCTTATATATCAAGTGCTTTTTTAAAAAAAAATAGTCTAAGTGTAACAACAAAAATCTTATGTGCTTTATTAAAAATGTGAACACTGAAATTCAGAAGTGTTACAGCACTAATCCAAGGTCTTTTTAAGTAATTCTAAAATTCAGAAGCATTAGGGGGAAAAAAAAAAGACTTTTTTTGATAAGAGCTTGATAAAACGAAATACAAGGAAACTCATAAAGAAAAAGCCAAAACACATATGACAGGCTGGGTTATAAAGGAATAGAATATCTTTGAGATGAAAGGTCCAGCTGTCTTAATGCACAAATAAATTTTACAAATCAATTTAAAAAAAAATTTTGAAACCCCAAACTAATTTCTTATTATAAAAATATGTAAGTAGCCTATAAGTATGTGAAATGAGTTTTCAAAAGGAAAAAAAAAAGCAAATCAAATAATAAAATGTTGTTATTTATAAGATTTTCAAGAATTAAAATTTAACAGGGTTGGCAATGAGGAAAATTCAGGCACTACAATATCCTGCAGAATACTGTAAATTGGAAAGCATTTTCTAAACAGTAATTTTTCTTTGTTTGTGGTTTACATACATACAATATGGTGTTGAACAAAATATAATACTTGTCAGAAATTTAAATAAGTCTCCAACATGAAACCAAAATTCTAAATAATTCTATTTTGAAGAGAATATGAAATGCTTCCTAGAAGAAGCATTTTTTTCCAAATAGTTTTCGTGGTTAAATCATTTGCCAACTTTTTCTTCTATCTTCTAGAGTTGGGACTAAAATGGAACAAGATGGTAAAGTTAACAGGGTGAACAGCATTTGAAAGATGGGCATGTTCACTGAGAATACGCAAATTCATCACAGGCCAAATGAATCCGCCACCTCTGCAGGTGGTTGAACTAACACCATTTAACTTGAAAGACAGTGTCCTGACAGTGCCAGGGGTAGGGGAGAGGAGGATGAGGTTTAAAAAGAGCTTGATGTCCCACATTTGAGAACTACAGGGTGGAGAAGCACCAGAGTCTCTGAAAAACCAATATACGTTTTGCACAATAGAGTCTATTTACGTAAAAAGTACAAGGGCAGGCAGCTTGTCCGTATTCATAGCTCAAGAAAAATAGAATTATAATTTGGTTCAGTTAGGTAAAGAGATAGTTATCCCTATTTATTAGTCCCTATTTTACTTTTCTTCTTTAATCCCAGTGGAGTTGGAAAGTGGACAGGGATTGTCTGTATGCACATGTGTACACACTGATCTTTTGGGTCCCAACATATCTCTAGCATGTATTTGGAAAATAGCTTTGCATTAGCTTATAATGTTTAATGTAGGATGTACTAATTATTGCTAGCTTGAAAGTAATAAAAGACACACTCATGATATCAGTAAGCTATGATAGGGATGATTCAATGTCACACAGTTGAGAACACGGACTATAAAAGAAAAACACCCTGATGTGTAACCCTAGGAATTTGAGTGCATATAATAACACATACTTTAAAAAGTACTACTGGCTGTATGTGTAATGATTTTCTCACTGCAGCATTTTCTGTAATAGAGAAAAACAGGAAGCAAACAAGACACACAACCATAGTAACTTTGAACCTCATTTATCCTGTTGACATATTTTCTTACTCTAAAAACAGACTTAATTTGGAAAAAGAGACAAAAATTACTGCCATTCACTCCCAGAATTTTCATTGTAATTTCCCTTGTGTTACTCATAAAATGATTGTCATAATAATAAGAAAAACCCACCAATGGTTTCATCACTGTAAGAAATATTAGAAGCAATATATAATCTTCTCATGTTAACAATTTGACAAAACAACAGGTTTATTTTTACTACTGAGGTTGTCACATGTCTTGAAGCTTAAATTGTCCTTCTCTCTTTACATTCAACAATTTTCAAACAAATCTTTATAAGCTTTTTCTCTGTTTAAACAAAAATGTCTCCAAAGTTTCAGTCATCACTTAGGGACACTGAAAATATTTTGTAGATGACGGGTTGATGGGTGCAGCAAACCACCATGGACATGTGTATCTATGTAACAGGCCTGCACATTCTGCACATGTACCCCAGAACTTAAAGTATAATTTAAAAAAAATTTCAAAAACAGATACACTAAAGGTTTATTTTTATGCTTAAGCTTTACATCTAAAAATTTAAAAACCAAACGCCCTAATAAGATATAAAATACTGTTTCCAAGTCCACTTTTTCATCCCCCCACAAAACATACACACAAAACAAAGAAACCAAGCTCCACAAATAATTGTTTTTCATATTTTCTTAAACATTCACTAATCCCAAATTTTTACAAGTATGTGGCTACAGCTCAACCCATGAAGTAAAGCTTATATAGAAAGTATTGACTGCTTTCATTACTAATGATATCAGTGTTTGTATAAAAAGAGAAAGATAAATTAAATTTAAGAGGGTTACAAAACTACCACAATTTTATAAGTAAAGGTAATTTGAATCAGGTACTGATATTTCTTTTCTTAAAAGTCTCTAGTGAAGTTCTAGAGGGTAGTCCTCTCTGTTTCTGTCCTATTTCTTATTATCAATATTTGTTAATGCAAATGTTACTTGTAAAAGCTTGATAAATTGACCTCTAAACTTTTGCTGCTTTCCCTTCAGTGACAAACTCTGATAATAGTGCCTATAGGTCTCATGCTATTCATACGTGTTTGCTTCTGATGTTTGCTGACTGGCAGCAATGTATCCCTGGATCATACCTCCTTGCCTAAGTCCCAGGCACAACCTGTTAATAGCACTTCCTACAAATTGGACAGGCTGAGGACCTCTTTAATGTTTTAAATAAAATGCATCTGTGAAGCACTGATTCACTTGGGCAGCTGAAAACCAAGCCTTCAATTTTGTAATTCATTTTTTTGAAAGAGAATATTAACTTGAAAAACTTTAGGGATAGGGAGAATTCTTCCCCCAGCCCTCAAAGATTTGAGTCTACTGAAATGAACTGACAATACATGGATAAACAGGAAAAAAGACATAGATAGTCACTGATGTGCATAATCATGAGAGCCATGCAAAATATAAGAATCAAAGAAACACCAGATGGTCAAAGCTTATAGGGTAGCTTCATAGGGGAAAGAGAGATGGGAAAAATGTAAGTAATATTGAGAGGTTGTAAATAGTTTTTAGAGAAATTGAATGGATCCAAAGAACAGACAATAGATTGTAAATGATTCTCTTTGGACACTGAATGTGACCAAGCTATGGAAGGTGAGAGGTAGAACGGCATTGCAAACAAAGGTTGCCTTGTTATGCAGATAAAGTCTTTTAGTATCTCTGGGCTTCCCCCTGAAGAATAGATTATAAATTTGTCTGGGCATGATGACAACTTTCAGTATCTTCTTTTCTCTGGTGGTCAGCCCAACCTGCTTATTTGATAAGATTCCTGTGGAGAAGTTTTTAAGACAATTGCATTTCTTTTGGAGGAATGAATGATTGTAAATGAATTACTTAATTCAATTATGTACTCTCTTCACAGTTCTTCAAATTGCTTAACTCGTAAGTCTTTACTACAGTGTTCAGCAAAATATATTTTGTGGAAATTCAAGTTTCCTAAGTTTCATATTTTATTTGGAAGTTTTCCTAAGTCAGAAAAAGGAACTCCCAGAAAGACAGTTTTCTACCTTTGGGAGAAGGACATGAGAAAGCTAGAAAGTCCTTGGTTCTGAGCTTCTAAAACCTTCCGATTTTCTTTTATTCAAAGTAGCCAACATGCCAAAGCATGCCAAAGAATGATGCCACACTTTGGGGCATCATTCTCTGTGCCCTAACTATGCACAATTAAATATGATGCAAAATCAATTATTTAAACTTATGTTAGTTAAACATGCATGTAATAGGTGAGCAAAATGTTTATGATTTACTGCTATATTTTAGGAAAAGTAAATATTAGATAAAATAAATGACAAGGGAAATCAGGAAAGAGTGATGTATAAGAAAATGTAGGTTGAGAATAAAAGAGTAGATGCTGAAAGAACTATGAAAATAAGTACAAGAGCAGAAAGTGTATCAAAGAAGACAAAGATTATGACGGAAGTCAATAGGTAGATAATGAAGAGAAAGTAAAAGAGCAACCAAGGGCTACCAGAAAGATGGAAAGGTAATTATGGAGTTCTACGTAATCAGTTATAGCACATTGCTTTTAACATGTATATTTATTTAAACAATGCATTTTAGTAGAATTTCACACTAGGTTTTTATAAATGAATGATCAAATTACCCTATTTTTACAGTTTTTCAAATTGCCTAACTAGAAAATATTTAAGACAGTATTTGTAAATTGTATATTGTGAAAATTCAGGTTTCCTCAGAAATGTTTCAGTGCTCTGTTAAAATAAATCTTTAGGCAAATTAAACGTAAAAAATGTTTAATTGAGCAAAGAGTGATTCACGAATGGAGCAGCCCCTAGACTAGAATAAGTTCTGAGCAACTACAGGACTGTCATGTGGTCAGATAACATTTAAGGACAGAAAGTGAAAAGTGATGCAAAGAGAAAATAGAAGTGAGGTACAGAAACATCCGGATTGGCTACATCAGCATTTGCCTTATTTGAACCTACTTTACACACTTAGCTGCCTATAGTTGACCAAAGTTTGGATGCTGTTATTTCCTGAGACTCAGCTGTTTGTTATAAGCATAGATGAGTCCATTTACACCTCAAGTTGAGTTACAGTCCATTATGCACGGAGAAACATTCATGCCAAACTTAAAATAAGTAAAGGAGGCAGCTTTACACCAAACATAATTTGACATCTCTAAGGTTTAATTCTAATTCCATTTAATTTTGAATATTTTACAACATCAATAAAAAACACAAATACTCAAAAATGTTATGTACAAGCTTGTAACCCATTGGGATCTTAGTATTCTGCTGCTGGATTGTTTAGTTTGACTTTTGTTTCTGTTGCAGACCTCGGGATAAAGTTTCTCCTGCCATTTCTGTTTAAATAAATTGTATTTTTGAGGTAGAAGACATAAGGTTAAAAAAGCATTTTTACTTTGAACTATTCATCTGAGTGAATCAAGATTATCCCATAGTTTATGAATTTAAAATAAAGAAAAAAGAGAAACCTGATTCAATGATCACATTAAAATAAACACTATAATATTAATTAAGTATAAAATAAACCATCATTTATTTTGATCAGAATTTACTGAAAAGTTTTATTTTGAAAACAAAGAAACACAGCACCAAAATGAGTACCAGTACAGCCGTTTTAAGCAATTGAATCCAGCTCAGACTTCAGCCTTAGAAGTGCTCATGTTTTACTATCTCTCTGCGAAAGAAGGGCATTTTGATTTTCCTCTTCATGTTCATTTCAGGAACTGGGAAGAAAAATCTCATATATATTTTTAAAAACCCACTAAAACTGAAACGGCTCATCATATTGCTTCCCCAAGAAAATTTTGAGTTATATACAGCAAATTAAGAGCAAGTGCAAGGTCCTTATGGTTATTTCTTTCAACATGCAAAAGAATTTTCCTTTCATAAATGAGTTTAGCTAATGTTCCTTTGAGATGATTCATAGTTCACTGACAGCTGTTTACCTTCAAGCCCACCTCAGGTAATTTACCCTTCTCTCTAGTTGCATTTGAATTTAACATAAGCATGCTCAGTAAATTCTCTTGGTAACAAGTTAAAGGCTACATTGTCTTTTGGCAATGGATTTCCAATCAGGTGGAAAGCAGAGAAGGAAACTGCAGATACTTGCAAGAGCAAAATTAAAGACAGGAAATTTTAATTGGCCTCTAGGTGTGGCTATTAGTTAAATTCTGATTAAGTGGTGTAAATTACATTTTATTAGTATGTACCTAATATTATTCATATTTGCCTTTCTCTATTTTCTTTATGTTTGTATAATTTCGAGATCATCACTAGTTTATTAAAATATGCAGTGTGATATAAAAGCCAATTATATAATTTATATATTTAATGTTTTCAAAGTGAATACCTCTCAAAAATCTTTCTGAGGATATTATTTACAAAATGTTCAGAAAGGATGCCTACTATTTAAAGTCATATTAGAAAAATGTAGTGTAGAACACATTATGATATATATTTGCTTTATTTTCTTATAGTGGTGGATTAAATATAATAGGTCACATATTACGGCTTAGAAAATGTTTTGAATATAATAAATATTCTGCTTTCCAAATATTTTGTAAGATAGACTGCAAGTTTTCTTATTCCTCTTCAAAATAAGAGACACTATAATGCTAAAAAGCTCAGTGACTTCACTTTGTTACACTATTAGTAAAGTAAAACCAGAAACCATACATACATGCTTCAAAACTTTAAACCATACTGCTTATACAATATATTTTATTCTAGCACAGATGCCCAAAGTAAAGCACACATTTTTGTTTTATTCAAGTGATAAAATACTGTGTTTTCTGATATTTAATTTCTACGCAAATGTAACTGGTGAAGATATGTTTCCCAAAGACCTTTTTGATTTGATTTACTGATTATTATCATTTGAGCATCTTAATTACCTCATTTAAAAAAAAAAAAAACTTTGATAAGGTTGTAAGGGAATGTATTCTCTTCCCTGGTCCACAAGGGGGTGTAGTTTCAAGGGCAAGAACTTCCCGGTGACATGACTCCCCCACCTCTACATCAGGAGATTAGAAGTCTTTGTTTAAATTTCTGCGCATGTGGGAAATAATCAAAGATCAATCACTCCAGCAAAAGATTAAAGAAGCTCCTTTCATAGGTTAGGAAACTTAAAGGGGGAGGGAGTTCCTCCCAGGTTAAAAGTCCCCTTCTTCCACACCTCTTCGGACTCCATGTCTGGATCCCCTTCCACGATCTTGTGGAAGCTTCTCTCTCCACTTTTTCCTCTCTCCTTTTTCTCTTTCTCTGCCTAAATAAATCACTTTCTGTAAAAACTCTTTGGGGTCTGATATTTACGTGTGAGTGCCACACCCGGCGTGGTCCCCTCTCCCATTCTTGGGTGAGTGAGAAACCAAGAACCTGGAAAAACATCCTCTTGGGGAAGCTGAGTCTCCCCTGCACCCTGGAACCTGGTCACAATTGGTTGTTGGAGTGCGTTGTGAGGAGGTGATCAGAGTAGTCATAGAAAAAATAAAAATGACTAATATTTTCACTGACCTCTTTACATATTTTGAGATTATATTGACAGAGTTCTGAAGAAAGTTTTGTTTGAGTGTTGTATGATTGAGACTACTAAATGAACTTTTGGATTTTTTCTGAGTTTTGGCACTAGGAAAACTGAACACAATAGACAGATGCTGAAAGAAATCTAGATGTTTTGGAAATCTTAATTTTGGGTAATATTAATTTTATTTTAACTGACAGAGATTAGATTAATGCGAAATGCAGTTTTTCAGCAGCACGGTGTGAAGATTCTTAATTCTGGTATCACTTCCAGAGACTGCTTCAATTACTTGGTTAGAGCTCAGACACTGCTATTTGTATAAGCTTCCCATGAGAGGCTAAAATGCTACCATGGTTGTAATCCAATGATGAAACTGATGTTAGTTTTGGGGCTGAAAAATCTGTGCTTTCTCTCATTAAACACAGGTGTGGGACATGCTGCTATTTAACTTTTTTAAAATATCAGATTCTTTCTCTGTAAAATGAGGTTATTAAAGCTTATTTTGAAGAATTTCTGTGAAAATTGTTAGTTATCCATACCTTCCTATTTTGTTTACCATTACGTACTGGATATTTTTCTTACGAATTTTTTATTAAGGAAACACAAATCTAAATAAAAATTTGTAAAATAAAATAAAAAAAAAATTAATGGAATACCTGTAAAGGCGATTAGGTGGAAATGAACTATTTTCACACAATACAGAGCAACATTTCTCATAAAAGTGTTTGGGATATTACTAAGTCCCATTTCTCCAGCAGCCTTATCTCCAAACTCCTTTGCTCATTGCTAAGTGTGCTTCCAAAGCGATTTCTCTCTCACTTTCTTCTGTTGCTTCTCTTGCTTCTCTTTTCCCCCAACTTTCATGCTTTATATATTTTCTCTTCTATGTAGATCTCTTTTTTTCCTTATGTCAATCTATTTAGCCTCTCCCAGCTTCGCTTAAACCACTTTTTCACAGATTAATATAGCCTTCACTATAAAGGTCTTGAAGCTGAAGATTTCAGATAAAACAAAAACAAAAACACAAACAACTCTTTTAATGGCCAATTACAAAGTGAATAATCTTAAAGAATTCCTTATATAGCTAGAATGTTTATGTAAATTTAAAAAGTATACTAATTAAGATATAAAACTTGAAAATTAATATCCCCCCAAAACGTTTCAACTACCTAAGCAAAGGAAGATCCCTGTTTTCTGAGGCAGAGACAATGTGGCCAGTTGCAAGAATTGAAAGCTGCTTTATTTCAGTCTGTAGGCAAAACTAACAGTCTAATTTGGGGGCTATGTTTCTTAAATGAATCTATTCTTGATTTCTTTAGAGGTATTTTCAGTTGCTGAAATTTTATTTGAAAAACAAATTATATAAGCACAGTCAATCACCTTTATTATCTTATCTTTCAAGAGCAGTTCTATTCAAAATTTACTGTGCATATAAAATACTTGAGGTCTTGTTAATTTCAAAATTTGATTTAGTAGTTCTAGCATGAGGCATAAAATCTGCATTTCTAAGAAACTCTAGGCAATGCTCATGATGACTAATTCTAATTCTTATACTGTGGGTCTGTGAACCACCTGTTTTTGTATATAGACAAAGACGTAGACACTATTTTTATATCTGAAGCAAAACAAAACAACACCAAGAAACAAGTAAGTTACAGCATTTTAATGATGAAATGTGCATTTTTAAAATAATCACTTGGGCCCAAAGTGAAACTGTTTAACTGTCACAGCCTAGTAGACAATTATAGAAGCAGATTCAGTACATTTATCATGTCAACTCATGGCTCAGTGACATCTCACTGTAAGATCTATTTAAAAGTTTCAAAGGAGTTTAAAGAATGATGGAGTGAAATATGTTAGCATAAGGGTATTAAGATATGCGTGTGTGTATGTGTGTGTGTGTGTATGTATAAAAAATGTATATAGAGAGAACAAGTTAAAAATAACTATAGCTATATTTAACTTATGAAAGTAATTTATTTTAGTGATAAAATCACATTTTATATTTAAATAATTATATTTATTTGAATATCAGAGGTTTTGAAATACAGTTTGTATATATTTAAAATAAGTTTGTACTTTACGGCTAGAAGTGCCATAATGATGTGTACTTTATACTTAGTAATACATTTGTGAATATTTAAGTCTTATAATAAAAATACTTTAATTCAACTTTATGGATATTAAAAAAGTATATATATAAAATATCAAGAAAAAAAGTGTGAAGGGAAGTTAAAAACTAATTTTGACTTAAAAAATAAATAGAACATTCTGTCATGTCTATATAAAAAATCATTCTATATTAAAAATTTCTTCTTAAGATACATATTAGGGTAATCACTTTCCTTAACATGTTTTAATTTATTTTATTATAAATCAAAAGGTTAAGATGTATCTTTTAAATTTGAAAATTTATTTGAAATCAATTTGCATTCCCATAAAACATTAGATTATGCTGTTTGTATTTTTGGTCATAGTAAGAAGAGTGATTTATGCTTTTTAAAAGTAATTTTTGGTGAGAAATGAGATGTGCACTTCTAGAATTAGGAACACGACAGGAATCTTTCTTCTGATCTCTCCTTTCAACATCTTTCTTGGAAAGTTATATATAATATAATAAAATGAGAAGAGGGGGATAAAAGCTATACAGACTGGGAGCAAAGAAATGAAGTCATCTTTGTAGATCACAAACTGTCTATGTAGGAAATCACAATTAATAAAGAAAAAACAAAAAAAAATTATCCTGGAAAGAATAAGTGATTGTAGCAAGATTATAGGATACAAGATTAATATACAAAGGTCTATTACATTCCTATATACCAGCAGAGAATAATGTGAGCTTTGAATTAAAAGCACAGCATTACTTACATTAGCATCAAAACACAAATGAAACATTTCACTCTAACTCTAACAAAATACATATAATATCTATACCAGTAAAACTACAAAATTTGATGAAAGAAATCCAAAATCAACTAAAGCCAGGGATTTTCTATGTTAATGGATAGAAAGTCTCAATATGTACTTATGTGTACATTTTCCCAATGTGACCTAGAAATTTAATGCAACCCAAATGAAAATTCTAGCAAGTTATAAAGTTTATATAAAAATCAGTTTTCCCAGAAAAGTAAACACAACACTGAAGAGAAACAAAGGGAGGGCTAAACACTACCTGCTTTAAGATTAAGATACAAGAAACTAGACCACGTGGTATCGGTAAAAGAATAGACAGATCAGTGAAATAGTATAGAAAGTCCAGTAATAGAAACATACACACAAATATTGTCAACTAATCTTTGGCAAAAGAGCAAACACAATTCAGTAGAAAATAAAATAGATTTTACCATGAGTGGTGTTAGAAAAACTGGCATGTACATGTAAAACAATAACAACAAAAACAAGCACTAACAAATCTGCACACATATCTTTCAACTTTCACAAAAACTAACTTAGAGTCAATTATATAATTAAATGTAAAATCTAAAACTATAAAATTTCTAAACGATAACATAGAAGAAAATCTAGGTGACTGTAGGCAATGCCTTTTTAGATAGAATACCAAAAGTACTAGCCAGAAAGTGAACAAATAAGTAGAGCATTGTTGAAATTAAAACATTTTGATCTTTAAAAAACATATTTCATTGTTAAGTGAATAAAATGTCAACCTTCAGTAAGTGAGAAAATATTTGCAATTCATATCTGATTATGTAGTTACATTAGTCTGTTTTCAGAGCACTATTAAAAAAAAAAAAAAACTACCTGAGTGAGATTGGGTAATTTATAAGGAAAGGAGATTTAATTGATTGACAGTTCTCTAGGCTGTAAAAGAATCATGGCTGGGGAGGCCTTGGGAAACTTACAGTCAATTTGGACATCAAGGGGAAGCAGGTATGTCTTATATGGTTAGAGAAGAAGGAAGTAGGGGGAAGTGCTACATACTTCTAAAGCAATCAGATTTCATGAGAGCTCACTATCATAAGACAGCAAGGGGGAAATTCACCTCCATGATCCATTTACACTTCTTAAGCCCCTCCTTCAACATTGGGAATTACAATTTGAAATGAGATTTTGGTGGTGACACAAATTCAAACCATATTAATGCCATTATACAAAATATATAAAAAAAAAACCATAAAACTCAACAATTTGAAAACAAGCAAACAAATTTTAAGAAGACAGACAAAAAAATCAGAAAAGACATCTAACCAAAGAAGATACAAGTAGCAAATAAGCATTTGAAAGATGCTCAAAGTTATATTTCCATAAAGGAATTGTAAGTTACAGCAACAGTGAAATTCCATTGCACAGCTACTAGAATGGCTAAAATCCAGAACACTGACAACACTAAATTCCAGTGAGAATGTGAAAGAACAGGAATAGTTTTTCATTGCTGGTGGAAATGCCAAATGGTACAGCCACTATGGAAGACAGGTAGGCAGCTTCTTTCAAAACTAAACCAAGGCTTACTATACAATCCAGCAATTATACTCCTAGATATTTATGCAGAGATGAAAGCTAATGTCCACAAAAACCTTGCCCATAAATGTTTACAGAATATTTATTCAGAGCCACCAAATATTAGATGAAGTTAAGATTCCTTTCAAAGGTGAATAAAGTTTGGTATTTCCACACAATGAAATATATTTTAGTGATAAAAAGAAATAGGTCATGGAGCTGTAAATAGACAAAGAGGAACCTTAAATACATATTGCTAAGTGAAAGAGGCCAGTCTGAAAGCCTCTAAATTGTATGATTACAATTACATAACATTCTGGAAAATACTGCACTACGAAGACCTGAAAAGATCAATGGTTGACAGGAGTTTAAGTATGATAGGAATGGATGAATAGATGTAGCACAAGGCATTATTAGGGTAGTGAAAATATGATACTACAATGGTGGATTCTTGACTTTGTGTATTTGTGAAATTGAACAGAACTATACAACAGAAAGTGTGAAATCTAATGTAAACCGTAAGTCTTAGTTCATCATGTATCAATATGGCTTCATTACTTGTAATTTGGTCGTCAAATCCACCACACTGATGCAGGATATTAATATGGAGCAAATGGCAGTGTAGGAGATGGGAGAGTATATGGAAACTCTGTACTTTCCGTCAAATGATTTTATAGCTTAAAACTGCTTTAAAATAGTTATTAAAAATTATTTTTGCAAAACTGGAAACAACCAGGCTTTTCTTCAAGGGTATAGCAGATAAACACATTGTGACATATCCATTCAATAGAATACTTTTCCATAATTACATGAAATATACTCCTTATACATATACCAACATTGATGAATATGAAATACATTTGTATAGGTGAAATAAGCCAGACCCAAAGACTGCATACTGTATTCTGTTTTGGAAAGATAAAACTGTATCAATGGAAATCAGTGGTTTTCAGATGTTGGAGAACAGGATTGACTACAAAAGTGATGCCCAGGGAACTTAGGGGGTGATAGTAGTGTGCTATATAGCATTAGACTAAGGGATACACATTTCTAAGAATTTGTCAAAACGTGTGGTTTACAGATTGAAAAAAATTAAGCAGAAAGCCAGAAGATCTCAAGATGGAATGCAACTGTGACATATTAATTAAACTATATTTTTATTATATGAAATAACCTCTCTGAAGTTGATGGGGACACAAAGGAACTGACCTATGGAACTTTGGAAAATAATGTTTTGATTGTAAATGTTAGGCTAAAGACAAAATGTACTACCTAAACACCATACTATGAATCCATTTATCATTTGGCAGGAGAGAATATAAGTTAACAATTGTGAACCTTCTTTACACTAAAACTGGGATTGAACAAATAAGTAAATGAATGAAGAATGGTAGGAACCAGGTGTCTTATTGTCACAGATGGAAGCCACAGATATGCAAGAAGAGTAGCTAGGATAAATCCTGTTGTCCTGAATTTGAGTCAAAGAAATCCAAAAGGCATTTTCTCAACTTAAAATACATATAGATAAATATTTATTGACTGACAGAAAAGGAGATAATATAAAGTTAAGAACTGTTAGGATACAGCATATATTTCCTAGTATCTGCTGAGATCTTTCTGGAAGCAGTGAGCCTGCTCGCAAAGAATGCACCTAGCACTTGGATCTTGGGTTCTAACTACCATTCTCCAATTAGAGGAGCCAGAGCTCCTTAGAGAAATTGCTGTTTTCTAGGTTTAAGACAGAAGAAATAAAGTAAATATGTGCTCAAAAATAGAATGAGAGCATATAAAAGGGAAACACAAATTAAGCTAAAAGAGCTCCTGATTACCGAGCTGGAACAATTTAAGCAACAAAATAAACAGTGTTACATTGCATTATGACTCAAGATATAAAATAAATATGCATGAGACTAGACTAATATAAATAAAAGTTGGAATAAAAATACTTTGGCTTACAAAAAATTACTGAAAATATTTGTTGTTGTTTAAAGAGTAGACACATATGAAGGTAGGAACAGGAAAATAACTAAACTAAGAAATAAACATTGACTTTCAAAATTATGAAAAACACTGAGCAGTGTATGGGGCAATGGACTGCTAAAACTCATTTTAATTTTGTTCACACTTTGACATTTTAATGGTTATTTTCACTTCTTTCTGATTTAAGTTGTTCTTTACAAAATGATTCAGATTCACTGACAGGGTATGAAAGACTCCCCCAGTTGTCAGTTTCAAGGATCAGACACATACTGCAATGTCATATCAGATAAAATTTTGTGTTCTCTGAACTAGGTTTCCAGAGTAAGCTTTTATTTGTTCTTTTTTTTTTTTCTTCTTCACCCCACCATCATTTAAAGACAGGCCAAAGTTTCCATTCTCCATGATTCACAATATAATTAGCAGTTAAAAAAAATTTAAAACTTGCCTATACTGGGTGAGTCAACCATAATTATGGTTAGAAACACACATGTTGAATTTCTGCCTTGACACCAATCCAAAAGTCATGATAAACTCTCATGCATCAAAGGTTTTCTTTTAATAGTTCAAGGAAATTAGGTATATGTAGCAATATATACTTTGCTGCAAAATAGTCTCTATTTTTCTGTAGTACTTATTTCTCTTTATCTATTTTTTGTATACTCCTGAGGTAACCTATAATGAGATCTATATAAATACATTTGTGTAACTGGGAATGAATATATTAAAAATGAAATATCTAATCAAAGCTCCTGTGCAAGGCACAATGAAAGCCCAAACAGAGACTTTGGCAGTTTGATAGTTATAGTACAGGCAAAAATTAGACATCAGCATTCAACCAAGAGAAGAGATTTAGTAAGTAACTCCTCCACTAAGTGGAGATGCATGAAGGCCAACCTCTAGGAAAGAGAAGGAAAAAAGAAATAGATATTTTATCACAAGGACTGAAAATTAAGTCTTGAATCGGTTGAATGTCTGGTGGGCCCAAGGAAATTTGCATATAGTATTACTCTTTCAGAAAAATATTAAATTTTCCCTGAGCAAAATTCATATAATTCAGACACTGGCAATTGTCTGGCAATCAATCTCAAAATTACCGGTTCACCAGGACATATTAACAAATGAGAGAAAACCAGACAAGAAAAATATATAAATAAAACAGACCAAAAATCATTCCTTGAAATGGAAATATCAGTCACGAACCTCAAAATAATTACTGCTAAGACCAATAGGTGCTACAATTTCTGGGCAAAATGTATTATGGAAAAGAAGGCACATATTTTTTCAAAATATTCCTTTACATCACAAATTATCAGACACTAAATACAAAGAGAAAATGTAACTTCATGATGATGGAGAAACCTGACTAGCACCACCTTATCAATGTATTACAAGTTAGTATAACCAGAAATAAGATATTATGATGACATTGTAGAACACCTGACATGATTCACTTAGGAAGGCACAATAGGACTTCTGAGGTAAGTTGAAGTTACCCCCGAAAAGAATTACCCCCCGAAAAGAACACATTAATCTTTTCATCAGAAAACATCACACAAATCAAATTGATGGGGAAAATGGCTGGCCAATGTGCTTCAAAAGTGACAAAGTTATGAAGCAGCAGGAAAAATCAGTAGATTAATTAGTAGCATTTTATTTTTTCAATGTAAACTTTCTTCTTCTATTTTTTTTTTTTTTTTAATCAGATCAGGGTCTTCCTCTTTTGTGTAGACTAAAGTGCAGTGGTGTGATTATGGCTCACTGCAGCCTCCACCTCCCAGGCCAGAGTGACCCGTCCACCTCAGCCTCTTGAGTAGCTTGGACTGCAGGCTTCTGCCACCGTGTCTGGCTAACATTTTATTTTTTGTCAGTGGGGTTCTCACCATGTTGCGTGGGCTCATCTTCCTTCTTTCAGCAACCTTATATGGTTATGGGAGATGCTAACATTAAAGGAAGCTGAATAAAGAAGAATACTTTATACTTTTTGCAACTTTCCTGAAGTTCAAAACTGTTTCAAAATAAAAACTGTGAGAACATATTAATAAATTCAAATATTTTCTTGAATACTATCTTTCTTAGATCTACAAGGTTAGTTTAGTCTAATGTATACACAGTGATATAAGATACGTGTATTAAAGACAAAATAAATTCAGTAATATATACCTACAATTAAGTTAGTTCCCTGAGGGCAACGTTTTTGTCAGGCTGGATGTGCTGTCTCATGCTGCAGTCCTAGCACTTTGGGAGGCTGAAGTGGGAGGACAGCTTGAGCCTGGGAGGTGGAGGCTACAGTGAGCCTGGATCACTACACAACACTCCTGCCTGGGCAACAGAGCCTGCCACACACACACACAAAAGATTGTCAGGTTTGCTCATCACTGAACCTATGGAAAGTATAATACTATAATACTTTCCGTATGTTCAGTGTGATACTTTCCATACGTTAGGTCCTTAATAAAAATTTGAGAAATTTTGCAAGCCTTGACACAAAGTTCTAAAGGATAAGACGGTGTTGCCGTCTACTCTCCCCAACGTTGGCACTCACTTTATTACCCGCATGCTTAGGTAAGGAGCTTCTCAACCATACAGCTGGCTTACTTTCTTACTTTGAGAAATAACGCATTTATGTGATGTAATGATGCTTTCCAAAATGGACAACAGAATTTTAGGAAAGTTACAAAAAACAGCGTTCACTTCTCATTTTTTAAGTGGTAGCTGCTGAATTTAAAATTAACACCAACAACAAAAATGAACAAACATATATTGAGAATATAATGAAATTTAGTTGTATTTCAAGAGAAGGAATTGAGGAAGAGCAAGAAGAAATAATAAGTTTCTACTAAAGACTGAGGCTGATCTTTCATGTTCCAAATATTGGTTAAACAAACATGGGGACTGAATTACTTCTACAGATTCTGCAGAGAGAAGGTAACGCTGCAAATGGGAAATAAAAATATACTTGGTGAGGATGAACTATAAGTGGAAAAAACTGGGAAGGAAGGAGGAAAAGCGTATAGGTTAGAGAATTTTAAAAGTCCATATTTAATGGTTCCCTAGAGTCTGCAGGTGATTCCTCTTCTCCCAGATAGTTGGTGAGACTGTCCACCCCTTTATAATTAGAACTAGCAAAGGAGTTGAACTAAACAAACAATTTCAGATTTCCACAACACTTACACACACAAACATACACATGCACACACAGACCACACATTATTTTTCAGTTTTGAAACATTTATTCCTTCAGTGAAAAATTGTTTAATCTTCATCTTCTTCATGGGCTCATGTATATTCACTTTAAGAAAGGGCTGGTATTCCCCCTTCATTTTAGCTAGGGCATCTTTCTGTATAAGCCCATATGTATATGTGCCATATTATTTTCAGTAACCACATCTTTCTATATCAGTTGACTCTAATATTTATTTAATAAGGAAACTGAAATCTTATGAGAAACAAAAATAATTATGAGACCAAGCCTGATAAAGTGTTGGAACCTATCTTTCTGTGGAGTTTGTTCACCTGTAAAACATTTCTATAATAAAAATTAGTTCATAAGCAACTAATAAATTGAATGATATCAGTATAATGTAATTATAAACTTCAGCAGAAGAGGAAAATTTATTCCTCAATTTAGTTGCTGCATCGGCATTCATGAACATTTTATTTCAATTTTGAGAAAAATAAGAGCAACCTCCTGCACCAGAATTTTCTCCCCAGAAAGGTCCCTTGTGAGCCTGGAGTGGTTATCTGTTCCTTGCAGGTTGCCTTGAATCCCATAGAGAAGACTGGGTGGTGGTGGGTGCAGATAGCAACAGAAATTAAACAAAGATTTTGCTTTACATTCTTATTGTTCATTAAATCCTCTGGTTTAAAAATTGCATAGATTTTGCATAGATGTCTCTATTTTCCCATTAGTTTTATTCATTACTTCTCATTGTTTTTACTTATTATTCTGATTTTTATAAAGCACAAGCTTTTCCAAGAATGCATAATATTATTTTCAGAGACAAACCCCTGACGTACCATATTCTATTAAATATTGCAAATGCATCAAATGGGAAATTAACACAAACTCTTTCCCAATGTAAAATATTAATTTTACAGATTTGAAACTCTTAGTCTGTATTTGGTAATTAAGTCTGAACTAATTTGAGTTAAACAATGTCATTTCACTTACCATCCCAATAAACACAATTTCATATCTATTAATAGTGAAACATTCAGTTCATTGTGATTATCTCCAACATTTTCCTCTTTCTCTTATTATCGCTTTTTAAAGGTTTCTGTCTTAGTACTTAATACTTCAGCGGACGTAACACAACTCTACCTTGCGGGAGAGCATTTACATCCAGGGTCTCAGAGGACGTCTAGGATCCTTTGCCCTCTTCTTACTTTTTCCCCCATCAACAAACATTACTTTAGGATAGAAAAAAATAAAATATCCATTTAAATAGTCCATAGATCTTTCAATCTCAGTATATCACCATTGAAACTAATAGTCTTTGTCTCAAAAGATGATTCATTCCTCTTTATTTATTTGATCATTAGCAACTAACTAATCCAATAAATACCTGTGGAGTCTTTGTCGTGTTGTCAATGTTGCGCTGAGTGCTGTTGAGAAACAGTTTGCTAAGCATTGTTTCCTATGACTTCACAAATTTGCAGTCTGGTAGAAGATGCCTTCTCTGAGGAATTGGCATTTGAGCTGAGACTTGAAGGATGAGTAAATATTAACTAGGTGAAGGCAGAAGCAGATGAGAATTAATCCCTGGCATCCTGCCAAGCAGGAGCTGAGGCAGAATCAATTAGAATATGCCGGAAGAAATGAAAGGTGGCCAGTGTCCCTGGAGTGCCAGATGCAAGAGAAAGAGTGCCACTGGGCGATCATGGAGACATGAGCAGTTGTGCACAGAGCCTTAGTAGGGATCAATAGGCCATATCAGTGAAGTTTAATTTATAACAAACTGTTATTTGTATGCTTGTGAAGAGTCAATTATTGTGTAAATATTTTTTCACATTTTGTCTTTAATCCTTACATGTGCCAGCACTCTGAGAGACATACAATTATTATCACTATTTATAGAGCCAGAAACCAAGTGAGGTTAGGTTTTTTAGATTGCATATATTCAAAGTAAGAAAGCTGGAATTTAAAATTACAGGGAATCCAAATTTTAGCACTTACTCTTTTAGCCACTAGCATTCATCTTCACGGTCTTGGCAATGGAAACCCCAGAAAGAATTTTAGTTAGAGAAGTAGGAGTAATCCTCATATTCTATTCCCCTCTGTCAGTTTACCAGCACATTTATACTTCATTAACACCACCACCTCCTCCTCCTTACTCAGAATCTTAGTGGCTTTAACTACAGAACATAACACTAATTCATCATCCCTTGGGCAAAATGCATGCAAACCACAGTTGCCTTTGTGTCTAACCTATAACGTTTTTCTAATGCCCTCCATTACAATGAATATATCCAATATTATTGTCCTAGTCTGAACTCTTCTCCATCAGCAGTGCAAATTTTCTCCTTAAGGAGCAGGGATAATCATGTCAAATCATGCCTCAACACAGTAAGCTCCTTTCCATTGCAAATAGAGTAAAGTCTTCATACTTCATTATCTTAGAAGCTCTGTAGGATCCCTTCACTGACTCTGACTTCAGCCCAATTTTCTGCCACTCTCCCTTTCACTTATTAAGCCCCAGACTTATCAGCCTTTTCCCTATTTTTCAAACATCAAGCATGTTCCTGATTTAGCATCATAGACTAGACTGTCTCTGCCTTTTTTTTTCTTTTTTCTTTTTCCTTTTTCTTTTTTAAATATTTTTATTTTACTTTAAATTCTGAGGTAAATGTGCAGATCATACAGGATTGTTGCATAGGTACATACATGCCAATGTGCTTTGCTGCCTACATATCCCTGTCACCTATATCTGGCATTTCTCCCCATGTTATCTCTCCCCAAACTCCCTACACCCCACTGTCCCTCCACTAGTACCCCCCAACAGACCCCAGTGTGTGATGCTCCCTCCCTGTGTCCATGTGCTCTCATTGTTCAACACCCACATATGACTGAGAAAATGTGGTATTTGACTTTCTGTTCTTGTGTCAGTTTGGTGAGAATGATGGTTTCCAGATTCAGTCATGTCCCTACAAAAGAAACAAATTCATCATTTTTTATGGCTGCATAGTATTCCACCGTGTATATGTGCCACATTTTCCTTGTCTAGTCTATCATCAATAGGCATTTGGGTTGGTTTCAGGTCTTTGCTATTGTAAACAGTGCCACAATGAACATATGTGGGCATGTGTCTTTATAACAGAACAATTTATAATCATTTGGATATATATCCAGTAATGGGATTACTGGGTCAAAAGGAATTTCTATTTCTAGGTCCTTGAGGAATCGCCATACTGTCTTCCACAATGTTTGAGCTAATTTACACTCCCACCAACAGTGTAAAAGTGTTCCTGTTTCTCCACATCCTCTCCCGAATCTGTTGTGTCCAGATATTTTAATGATCACCATTTCTAACTGGCATGAAATAATATCTCAATGTGGTTTTGATTTGCATTTCTCTAATGACCAGTGATGATGAGCATTTTTTCATGTTTGTTGGTCTCATATATGTCTTCCTTTGAAAAGAGTCTGTTCATGTCCTTCTCCCACTTTTGAATGGGTTTGTTTCTTTTCTTGTAAATCTGTTTTAGTTTTTTGTAGATTCTGGATGTTAGCCCTTTGTCAGATGGGTATATTGCAAAATTTTTTTTTCCAATTCTGTAGGTTGCTGGTTCACTATAATGATTGTTTCTTTTGCTGTACAGAAGCTCTGTAGTTTAATTAGATCCCATTTGTCTATTTTGGCTTTGTTGCCAATGCTTTTGGTGTTTTAGTCATGAAGTCCTTGCCTATGCCTATATCCTGAATGGTTTTGCCTAGGTTTTCTTCTAGGGATTTTATGGTGTTAGGTCTTATGTTTCAGTCTTTAATCCATCTAGAGACAATTTTTGTATAAGGTGTAAGAAAGGAGTCCAGTTTCAGCTTCCTGCTGAAGGTGAAAATCAATGTGTGATTCCTGCACATTGATTTTGTATCATGAGACTTTGCTAAAGTTGCTTATCAGTTTCAGGAGATTTTGGACTGAGATGATGGGGTCTTCTAAATATACAATCATGTCATCTGCAAATAGAGACAATTTGACTTCCTTCTTTCCCTAATTGAATACCATTTATTTATTTTTCTTTCCTGATTGCTCTGGCTAGAACTACCAATACTGTATTGAATAGGTGTGGTGACAGAGGCCATCCTTGTCTAGTGCCAAATTTCAAAGGTAATTCTTCCAGTTTTTGCCCATTCAGTATGATATTGGCTATGGGTTTGTCATAAATAGCTTTTACAATTTTGAGATACATTCCATTGACACCAAGTTTATTGAGAGTTTTTAGCACAAAGGGCTGTTGAATTTTGTCAAAAGCCTTCTCTGCATCTATTGAGATGATCATGTGATTTTTGCCTTTGGTTCTGTTTATGCTCTGTGGATTACATTTATAGACTTGCGTATGTTGAACCAGGCTTGCATTCCCAGGATGAATCCTACTTGTTCATGATGGATAAGCTTTTTGGTGTGCTGTTGCATTTGCTTTGCCAGTATTTTATTGAAGGTTTTTATGTCTATGTTCATCATGGACATCAGCCTGAAGTTTTCATTTTTTATTGAGTCTCTGCTGGGTTTTGCTATCAGGTTAATGTTGGTCTCATAAAATGAGTTAGGGAAGATTCCCTCTATTTGTATTGTTTGGAATGGTTTCAGAAGCAGTGGTACCAGCTCTTCTTTGTATGTCTGGTGGAATTTGGCTATGAACCCATCTGGACCTGGGCTTCTATTGGTTGGTAGGCTATTAACTGCTGCCTCAACTTCAGCCCTTGTTATTGGTCTATTCAGGGTTTCAATTTCTTCATGGTTTAGGCTTGGGAGGGGGCAAGTTTCCAGGAATTTATCCATTTCTTCCAGGTTTACTTGTTTACATGCATAGAATTGTTTGTAATAATCTCTGATGGTAGTTTGTATTTCTGTGGAATCGTCGGTGATATCCCATTTATCATTTTTTATTACTTCCATTTGATTCTTTTCTCTTTTCTTTTGTATTAATCTGGATAGCAGTCTGTCTATTTTGCTAATCTTTTCAAAAAAACCAGCTCCTGGATTTACTGATTTTTTGAACAGTTTTTTTGTGTCTCTATCTACTTCAATTCTGCTCTGATCTTAGTTATTTCTTGTCTTCAGCTAGTTTTTGATTTTTTTTTAATGTTGCTCCTCTAGCTCTTTCAATTTTGATGCTACGGTGTTGATTTTGGACCTTTCCTGATTCTCACATGGGCATTTATTGCTTTAAATTTTCCTCTAGACCCTGCTTTACATGTGTTCCAGAGATTCTGTTACATTGTGTATTCATTCTTGTTGTTTTCAAAGAACATCTTTATTCTGCCTTCATTTCACTGTTTAACCAGTCAACATTCAAGAGCTAGTTGTTCAGTTTCCATGAACTTGCACGGTTCTGAGGTAGTTTCTTAATCCTGCGTTCTAATTTGATTGCACTGTGATCTGAGAGACTGTGATGATTTCCATTCCTTTGCATTTTCTGATGAGTGAGTTACTTCCAATTATGCCCTCAATTTTAGAGTAGGTGCAATGTAGTGCTGAGGAGAATGTATATTCTGTGGATTTAGGGTGGAGATTTCTGTAGATGTCTGTAAGGTTTGCTTGGTCTAGATCTGAGTTCAAGTCTTGGATATCTTGTTAATTTCCTGTCTTGTTGATCTCTAGTATTGACAGTGGAGTGTTAAAGTCTCCCGCTGTTATTGTGTGGGAGTCTAAGTCTCTTTGTAGATCTTTAAGAACTTGCCTTATGTATCTGGGTGCTCCTGTATTGGGTGCGTATATATTCAGGATTGTTAGCTCTTCTTGTTGCATTGATCCTTTTACCCTTAGGTAATGCCCTTCTTTGTCTCTTTTGGTCTTTGTTGGTTTAAAATCTATTTTAACAGAGACTAGGATTGCAACTCCTGCTTTTTTTGCTCTCCATTTTCTTAGTAAATCTTCCTCCATCCCTTTATGTTGAGCCTATGTGTGTCCTTGCATGTGAGATCATGTGAGATGAGTTTCCTAAATACAGAACACTGATGGGTTTTAACTTTTTATCCAATTCATCAGTCTGTGTCTTTTGACTGGGGCATTTAGCCCATTTACATTTAAGGTTAATATTGTTATATGTGAATTTGATCCTGCCATTTTGATGCTAGCTGGTTATTTTGCCCATTAGTTGACGCAGTTTCTTCATTGTGTCAATGGTCTTTACCATTTGGTATGTTTTTGGAGTGGCTGGTACTGGTTGTTCCTTTCTATGTTTAGTGCTTCTTTCTGAAGCTCAGTGAAGCAGGCCTGGTTGTGATGAAATCTCTCAAAAATTGCTTGTTCATAAAGGATTTTATTTCTCCTTGCTTATGAAGCTTAGTTTGGCTGGATATGAAATTATAGGTTGAAAGTTCTTTTCTTTAAGGAAGTTGAATATTGGCCCCCGATCTCTTCTGACTTGTAGAGTTTCTGCTAAGAGATCCTCTGTGAGTCTGATGGGCTTTCCTTTATGAGTAACCCGACCTTTCTCTCTGGCTGTCCTTAGCATTTTTGCCTTCATTTCAACCCTGGTGAATCTGACAATTATGTGCCTTGGGGCTGCTCTTCTTGAAGAGTATCTTTGTGGTATTCTCTGTGTTTCCTGAACTTGAATGTTGACATGCCTTGCTAGGTTCAGGAAGTTCTCCTGGATAATATCCTGAAGAGTGTTTTCCAGCTTGGATTCTTTCTCTCGGTCACATTCAGGTACAGCTATCAAACGTAGATTAAGTCTTTTCACATAATCCTGTATTTCTTGGAGACTTTGTTCACTTCTTTTCACTCTTTTTTTTCTCTAATCTTGCCTTCTCATTTTATTTCGTTGAGTTGATCTTCAATTTCTGATTTCCTTTCTTCTGCTTGGTCATTTTGGCTATTGAAACTTGGTGTATGCTTTGCAAAGTTCTCTTGTG
Source organism: Cebus imitator (assembly GCF_001604975.1). Classification (NCBI taxonomy): domain Eukaryota; kingdom Metazoa; phylum Chordata; class Mammalia; order Primates; family Cebidae; genus Cebus; species Cebus imitator. Next base: position 2,722,515 of record NW_016107420.1, on the reverse strand, counting down.
TTTTTCAGCTCCATCAAGTCATTTATATTCTTCTCTAAGCTGTTTATTCTCGTTAGCATTTTGCATAATCTTTTTTTAATGCTCTTAGTTTCTTTGCATTGGGTTAGAACATGTTTTTGTTTTTGTTTTTGTTTTTGTTTTTTTTAGCTCAGAGAAGTTTGTTATTACTCACTTTCTGAATCCTGTTTCTGTCAATCCATCAGACTCATTCTCCATTCAGCTTTGTTCTCTTGCTTCTAAGGAGTTGTGATCCCTTGGAGGAGGAGAGGCATTCTGGGTTTTGGTGTTTTCATCATATTTGCACTGGTTTCTTCCCATATTTGTGGATTTATCTACCTGTGGTCTTTGTAGTTGGTGACTTTCAGATGTGAGTGGGAGTCCTTTCTGTTGATGTTGAAGTTATTTCTTTCGGTTTTTTAGTTTTCCTTCTAATGGTGAGGCCCCTATACAGGGGTCAGGGAGCTGCTTGAGGAGACAGTTTCTCTTTTATAGGAGCTCATGTGCTGAGCTGGGATCTCTGTTGTTCTGTTCAGAGCTTCTGGGCAGAGACATTTAAGTCTTCTGCAGTGGAACTCATAAATGTCTTTTTTCCCAGGTGCTCTGTCCTGGGAAGGGGGGGCTTTATTTATAAGTTCCTGACATGCTGCTGCCTTTTTTCAAAGATGCCCTGCCCAGCAAGTTTGTAGTCTAATCATGGTCTGCCAGTAGAGGCATTACTGAGCTACTGTGTGCTCTGCCCAGCTGCTGTGTGAACTTCCTTGTGGTTTTGTTTACAGAGGTACAGTAAGAACTACCTTGGTAATGGAAGTCTGCCTCAGTAATGGTGGACTGCCTCAGTAGTGGTGGACTGTCTCAGTAATGGCTGACGCCTTTCCCCCCACTGAGCTGGACCATTCTGGCTCCAGCTTTGCTTGCTGTGAAATTCTCAATCAAAAGCACTTCAGATTGCTGGTCTTTGTGGGTTGGGATGCACTGAGCCAGATCACCTGGCTCTCTGTTTAAGCCCTCTTTTTTTTTTTTTTCAGTTGAATGGGCAGCTCTGTATCCCAGACATTCCAGGTGCCTTTTGAAATGGCCACCCGAGTTTGTGTGAGTTTTTGTGTGGAGACCCACAGCGCCGGCTGAAATAGCTGTGCTGGAAACTTATGGAGCTTTTCAGCCAGGGAATCTCCTGGTCTGTGGGCAGTAAAAACTCATTTGGAAATGTGGTGATCACTCACCCTCTGCATTCTTCTCGCTGGGAACTGCATTCCAGAGGTTTTCCTATTTGGCCATCTTGGATTTCCCACTCTCTCTGTCATTACTGAAATGCTATCTCTCCCTGCCCACCATATTTTCCTGCTGGCACCCATTCATCTGTCATATCTCAACACACAATTATTTCCCCAGGGACATATTGTGTTATATCCTGGGCTAGGTTAAGATTGGCTTTCTCTTTAAAAAAATCTATTTTGTTTTGTCTTGTTTTATGTTCACAAAGTAGTTACTTAAACATAATTGTTGCTAAATGATTTTTATATAATTAATTATCCAATGACTGCCTTCCTTTTAATTTGTTTCCTGGCAAGTTTCCATGAGAACAGGGGGTCTCATATCAGTTTTGGTATCTACTTAATCAGGATTGTATAGCACACTCTTAGACACAAGATACATATTTTGCAAACTAGATGTGGCTATTAATTCTATCCTGTATTTGACATTAATGGGAGAATAAGCTTCAAATTTGAGTTCTAGAAATTCTGTGCAACAGTGTTTTACTGCATAAGAAAGTTATGTGTGCTTCCTAAAAGTGAAAATAGTTTAAATGTCAGAATAAAACTACCAGGTTTTCACACATGAACTCTCTGCCCTACTTGTATTTTCATTTAAATGTTGAAAACAGGTTACAAACTATGAAAATCATATTAGGATAGCTGGATGGGGTGGATAGGAGAAAGAGCTTCTGACTAGCAATTGCTATGCTTGCAGTTAAGGATTATTTTTCTAATCTTCCAAATATAATTAAAATCGCATTGTATAACAGAAGGCCAGTGACCCAAAGGAAAATAAAATGGTGACATGAACTATATACAGAGGTCTTACAACATGGTAAGACATATCATATAAATTAAGAACAATAAAACCTAGTTTTCCAAAAGTTAAAGGAAGACATTCAAAGAACTAATATTTTCTTAGACCTGGAAAATATGTATGCATGAGAAACAGGAAGGTTTGCTCCTGAAATTATTATTTCCCCCCTCTTTTATTGCCTGTTGCTAAAATGGCACCAGGTCAAAACAATGAGATACTTTGTTGATAGTATCACCACAAGTACATAGATTTATTGATGGAATTATGAAACTGCCAAAGCTTTTCAATTAGTATTAGAGTCATTAACTAGTCAGGGAATATATGAATAGTGGCACTTTTTTCAATTATACTTGTAAAGATATATTACTGCAGATAATAAGAAGTAATAGAAACACTTGTATATAACAGTGATTAAATGAAATACCAATAAAATGCTGCCTTTTTTAAAACTCTCAAACAATATAGCTGATAGCATTTTGCTACTCCCACAACTTTAAATCTTGAGGATTGGATCTGTTCCCTGAATGTTGTTGGCTTCCTGTAAGTCATTGAATTTAGTGGTATTAACAAAGTCATGTAAAATTATTTGTGCCAGCTTTGCATAGCTTGTTATTTTGTATCATTCAAATATCTGCTCAAATATCAGTTAATCAAAGAAACTTTCTTTTACTAGTCTACCAAAAATGTCCACAACTTTATGAACACTACTACTCACTATTCCACTCTTTAAACTCTTCGGGAAGAAGAATGCAGGTTCGCGGAATTCAGCAATTCTTACCCTTTGACACATTGCGAGGTAAGCTTTTCACAGAATTCAAATTACTTTCTTTCATTATAGCATGCTATCTATAATGGGGTGTCTTAATAGCCCACATATACTGCTTGTTAACAACTGGTAATGAAATCTCAGCAAAATTAGCAGAGTGTTTCTTTCATATACAAAGAATAAAATAAGAGTGATAATAGTAAAGATATATGAAAAGACACAATAAAAACTAAATGTCCCCAGACCTTGGCAAATAAAACTGTAAATATAGGGAACTTGTAAAGATTCAAAAGGTATGCTAATTAATTAGGGAATGCTGGGCTATCACGAGTCATAAACTCAAGTGCATAGTGCTTCAACAAAACAGTAGCTCATCAGATCATCTACCAGTCCAGGGTAATTGGTGAGGGGATGAGAGCATATATTCCACAGTCATTCAGGGACCCATGCTGAGGATGACTCTGCCATCTTCGAGGTAAGGCTATTCCAGATCACCAGATGATTATTCTGTTGCCAGAATCAACCAGAGAAGGAAAAGGATAGGCCTAGAATAAACATGCGTCATTTTTGTTCTCCTTCCATTCGCTAGAATTCAGTCATATTAACACAGCTAACTAAATAATTCTAACACGTTTGATTTAATTGTCCTCCCAGGAAGAAGAAAAAGAGATTTTTATAGACAATGAGCAGACTCTGCCACAGTAGAATAGGTTGTTGGTATGTTGGTGATAACTTATACAAAATCCTCTGTAACTCAGAATACGTTCTGCAAAACTCCATGTTCTGTAAAATTAGTAGGATGACTACCTGACCCAGGTTGTTTGAGGTGGTAGTAAACATGTTGTCCCCAGAAGCTATCCAGTTATTGTCCCCCTTTCCTTTGAAAAATGCCCAGGTTAATTTTGTGAATTATATGGAAACCTTACTTATGAGAAAATGATAGGATTAGCACAGACCACTGAAAATCTCAGCCCTAATAAACAAGAACAGTCATTAAAAAAAAAAAAAAATGCCTACACAGTTACATTTCCACTAACATTAGTTGTCAGCATTATAATCAGTCTATCCACTGAAGCCTTAGTTTTGAGGGCTTCTGTTTCTCTTTTAGTTAATATTTGACTTCACGTAATCTGACATACACTATTTTTGTGTGCTTAATATTTCAAACAAATTAAAAATTTACCCTCAAGCTATGACTACCAAAACACTTTAGCTATACTTACTGTCATCTATACCAAGGATTTATTAAATAGTATAATGGATATTTGTAAATACTTTTCACTTGCAGTCGTGAACTCACTTCATGATTATGCAAAGTATAGGAAACAAAGGATTCCACATAAATAGGTCCTCATGCCTGTAATTCCTATGGGTTATACGCTACCTGACACTGATTAGAAGACTCATCAAATTTTGCTGCTGGAGTATTGTTACATTTGACTCATGAACTTTCAACATTTAGGGAAGACACAGCTCTCGAAATTCGTAGAGTCTCCAGAATCGTTTTTTATGTATATACATATAGATAGATAGATAGATATAGATATAGATTTTTTTTTTTGCCTAAATGATGATAACATTTCCCAGTAGAGCAGAATTTATCCTGAGACTTGTTTTCCTTATAACATGCCATCTGGCAGTAGGGAGACTGATAAGGCTTGCATACATCCTACCACTGAAGAATTACTACAAAAAAAACAGACCTCTGATTGTGAATGACTGTACTTACATCAGTTTCCAATAGAAAGTTCATCAGTATCTTGTTTTGACAAGATTTATAGTGTAAATTTGGAAGTAAGTTGCTGAGCTGAGTGCAAGAAAGCCCATTTGAGAGAAAAACCCAGCATTTTTTTTTATCTTGATGTTGAACTTCTCAAGAATGCTGCCAGAAAATGATCAGTCAACAAATAAGGTATGTCAGAAATGAAAACCTTTAATGTATGAGTGCATACTAGAAAGAGAAAGGTAATTAGGTAAGTGAAAATGTAAAGATCAATGAGGTGGAGGTTTTGTTTGTTTTCTCCGTGAAAGCTATGCTTAATAGTTTGAAAGAAAAGTAGAAAAAAAATTAAAATATACAAAACCTATCACCTAATCCTATGAATGATGGAGTATAAGAAAATTAAGAGGTATAATAAAAGAACACTCTGTAGCTAGGACATAAATTGTGTATATTTCAAAGGGATTTTGCTGCAATAAGTGAATATGCTCAACACAGTGTTGTATCTTGGGGAACACAGTGGTATTGACTGTGAGTGTGTGGAAAAGAGATAAGGTCTGGGTCATAGCAGAGGGAACATAAAGTAATAGCAGGTAAAGAGCAGCACAACCATGATAGAAAGTAGTATGCATTCCATTGACTATGTGCAATATGATTAGAGGTGTTATCTAGGCACTATGTTTAAAATTATAACCTAAATATATTTGTTTTAAATTGCAGTACAATATATGATAGTTCAATGTGTTGTCAAGGTAATTATTGCATAAAATGATAATAGTAAAATGAATTTAACATATGAATTAAATAAGATAATAGTGAGTCAGGAAAATAGATTCTGTAGGCAAGGAACATAAGATGGATTCACACTTCAACATTAAGAGGAAATATCCTCTCGATAGGGTGTGCGCCATAAGTGACTTTGTAACTTTACTTCATCCTCTCCATTGACATAGGACGTACCCAAAGTAACCAATAGAATCCTCTAGGGGGCATTAAACCTTCCAACAATTCTGTAATGGGGACTTTGAAGCCCTATGTTCAGGCCTGTTCCCACACTGTGGAGTATATTATCATTTCAATAAAGGCTTTCATTCTTTCTTTGTTTTGTTTTTGCCTTTTGTCCAATCCTTTGTTCAAGAAGCAAGGAACCTGGACACCCTCCATCATTAACAATAGTACAAGATGAAAGCTATATTTTATTGATCTTAAAGGAAGTATTCCAGTGATTCACGTTAGGGAAACACTCAAGTCAGAAAAAACATCCAGGGTATTCTTTTAATGATTGATTAATAAGTGTAGTTTGGGTGTATTTAAGTTGAAGAATCTTGTTGAGGATGGTGGGTAATGAATTCAGTATACAAAAGAGTATGACTTATTTGTCTGATAGTGGTTTTCACAATAAGTTTTGGGCAGAATGTGGAAATAAATTTTTACTTCAGCAATATCAAAATGGTGCATTTCCAGGTAGTTATAATTCTCTTTAGGAGCGGGAGTGGAATGCTGCTACTCCTGTAGACTCCATGCTCTTCTACTTTTAAAAATATTTATTTAATATTAAAAATAATTGACATAATAATTGCACATATTTATGTGGTACAATATATTTCAATGCATATCTATATTACATAATGATTAAATTAGGGTGGTTACTATATTCATCATTTTTAAAATATATCATTTCTTTGTAATGACAGCATTCAAAATGTTTATTAAACCATCTTTATTTTGCTTATGTAAACACAACCTGAAAATGATATATTATCATTTTTATGCATTTCTGTACTCACTTTGTTAATATATTTTTTAGATTTCTAGCATCTATGTTTGTGAAGGAGATTAGTAATTTTCTTTCCACATACTGTACCTGGCTTGTTTTGTTATCAAAATATAAAGTTTGTTGATGGTTTTTTCTGTTGTTAATCTACCAGTCACTGTAATTATTTGTACAAGATTAGTATTTGGATTTATTTGAAACAGTATTATAAGTGCCTCAGCCTATATTTATTTTAGGAAAAACATTTTAATTCACATTTTAGGACATGTTCATATCATGTTCTTCCTTTTGGAGTTCAAATAGGCAATACATATTTTGTATCTATATATAGAGAGAGATGACATAATAAGTTAAAAAATATATATGATTTACTTCAAAATTTAAAGCTTACTAAAATGAAGATTTTTACAAATATTATATCTTATTACTGTCCAATATCTTCAGTCTTTATGGCTGTATTATTTTACAGTACCTAATATGATATGTGTGTATGTGTGTATATATATGTGTGTGTTTGTCTACATATGTATAAAATATATATCTCAGCCAAAGCAGTACTTAAAAGGAACATTTATATCAAATATAAATTACATATACAAATATTTTTAATAAAAATAATAAAATATATGTCTATATATGTATATAGCTATATTAATAAAATAATATATGTATATCTATAAGCAGATATACACGTACTTTTTTTTAGTAGTAGTGATTTTTTTAAATTATACTTTAAGTTCTGAGGTACATGTGCAGAATGTGTAGGCTTGTTACATAGGTATACATGTGCCATTGTGGTTTGCTGCACCCATCAACTCCTCACTACTTTAGGTATTTTTCCTAATTCTATCCCTCCCCTAGCCCTCCACCTTGACAAATATTTGTTTACTTAATGAATCTTTTAGGAACCACTGTTTTAACTTGCTTGTTCTTCTCTCATAAAATTATTCTGGCATGATTTTCAGCTCTTATTTTTATGAGATTCATTATTTTGTTGTTTTTGGTTTTGTTATACTGTTCTTTCTAACTTCCTGTTGAATATTTGGCTCATTTAGTGTGAACCACACTAGTTTTCTATCATTTCAAATATAAATGCTACATTTAAGTACTGTTTTGGCTGAGCTATATATTTTATACATATATTGACAAACGCATATATACATATATACGCAAACATATATAAAGACATACACATATACATATAAATACACACACATATACATAGATACACACATATAAACACATATATACATGTGTGTATCCTTAACATTACAAGATGTTTCTATTCTATACGGCAAGAGTTTTAAAGTTGCTTAAAATGTGTTTTCAATATATGTTTATGTTCATATACTTTTCAAGCTATATTTATGTAATTGATTCTAGTTTAATTGTACTTTGATAAAAATGGCCTACTAGCACTGTTCCATTTTTTAATTTATTGAGGCTAGGTCATGTTCACTTTTCATAAGTCATCCAGATGTTTTTGAAAATGGTATTTATTCCCCAATATCCCATATATTTTTATTAAATCAAACTTAATTCACTTTTTATAATTCAGGTGGTCTAGATACTGTCATGTAATAAGAAGTTCGTGCCAGACTATAAATTAAACCACTGCCTCTTTCATTGAGAATGTCTTAAAATTAACCAAATGTAAAAAAATGGTAACAGATAAGAGTGTGCTTAGTGTGATATCAAAGAAAGTTTAATAAAGTTTGAATCTCAGATGTCAAAGATGTTTACTGAGATAAAAAATTATCTCAGACAATTGTTAGTGACCAGAATGATGACTAAAGTTTAAGTAGGGTAATCATACATGCCTAGAAGAGTGAATATAGCCATAAGTTCCGGCCATTATTAAGTCAGAAAAGATGTCCCGAAGCTCAATAGAATGTATTCTAGAGATCCAAGAGACCAATTACCATGGTATGACTCTGTGTCCCTACCCAAAGCTCATCTTGAATTATATTCCTTTAATTCCCATGAGCTGTGGGAGGAACCTGGTTTGAGATAATCAAATCATGGGGGAGGTTCCCCCATATTGTTGTCATTAAAGTGAATAAGTCTCACAAGATCTGATGGTTTTATCAGGGGTTTCTGCTTTTGCATTATCCTCATTCTCTCTTGCCTGCTGCCATCTATCAAAGATGTGACTTTCTGTCCACCATGAGTGTGAGGCTTCCCCAGCCACGCGGAACTGTAAAGTACAATTAAACCTCTTGCTTTTGTAAATTGCCCAGTTGCAGGTATGTCTTTATCAGCAGCATGAAAATGGACTAATACACCAAACTTCTTGTTTTTTTATATGATTATTTTTTAAATCTGGCCTGAGGCTTTAATCAGTCACAGCACAGCTCTGGCTAGTAAGTTAAAGCTGCTGTAAATGCTTTCTAGGAATGTGATTGTGTCATGATGGTCAGGGTACTAACAGAAAGTACAATCCCAGTGGGCATACATGGTGCCACTGTAAATAAATAGTTTACACTGTTAGGGCATCCCGGTCAGGGTATACATTATTTAGCCAGTCAGGTTAATAGCACCCCATGATGTTGTTGCACCATGGGGATTTCTATCCATTCAGGAGAATTTAATTTAGTCCTTACTTTCAAAAGGACTAGCTGAGACAGTCAGTTGTGAACAGTTTTATTTGTTCATGACATTAGTTTATCAGCCTTAGGAGAGTAAATGACATCTGGAGGTGTTCTCCATGAAAAAACCCAGCAGCTGAGGTCACCCCCTGCTGTATCATAATCAGCATTACCAGGTGTGATCCTAGTCTCAACAGTCGCTTTGAACTTGATGTGTTCACAGCAGTTTGGAAAGGTAGTGCAGGGAGGTGGTGGTGTTGGTTGTGGTGTGTGTGTGTGTGTGTGTGTGTGTGTGCGCGCGCGCACGTGTGTGTGTGTTTCTTCCTAGAATGAATAGAAAACTTTCAGAAGCTAATCTGGAAAATAAAGATCATTAATGTCCTGCCCTGACCCTACCTCACCCCACCACCCACCTCTCCCCAGGTGTCAGCCTGGGCTTTGTTTATTTGCCCACTGGCACTTTGTTGCTTCATTCAATAATAAAAAATTCTTACTTAATTTTCTGCTATTGTCACCAGACTTTTTATTCAAAAGTGTTACATGCAAGATGCCATAATAAAAGCAATTTAACATAAATCATTTTTACACAGTATATCCAGAAAGGCATAATAGATTTAAGAGTTGGTCAGGACAAAAGTCTGAAAATTAAAATGGGTTTGCATTACCTCTTTCACTCCTTTCTGTTTAAAGCTGGTTTGTTATCAATTTGAGCCTTCTTAAAAGGGTAGAAGAGGATGGAAGAGGTGGTAGGATCACTCATGGGCAATTAAATATCAATAATTATAAAAGAAAAGTATAACATTGAAAAAGGGGTGACAGCATGGTCAAATATAATTAGCAAATGAGAAGTGCCTTTTTTAGGGAATTGCTGCAATGAGACCCCACATTGCTTCCCCAGGATGTGCAGTCTAAGCTGGTTTTCTAGTTTCCTCTCCATTGTCACGTAAGCCAATTATTTACTTGTGAATTGATAGGTTAACCACCCCTACAGCTTGGAATTGTTATGAAACATGGAGATTCTATCATAGGATCCATGAGTGAGCTCATCGATATGTAGCTTTGGCTGCAAACATGGGGCTATTAACAGATGTATTGTGCCAAGGAAACATAAATAGAAAACAAATGTGGACTTGCCAGGAGTGGATAATGTGGCTTGAATTAATGGAAAACATCAGGATGGCCTAATCCAAAAAAGTTTTGACTCAGTGAAACCCTATTGATTGGTTAGGAAGCCTGATGTGATCTATTTGCCAAGAAGTCCCTTGTTCACCGGCTCAAGAGATATATCCCGTTGACCAGGATGTAGCAGGTAGGGCAGTTTTATTTTGGTAATGTTGATGTGGTTTGTATACTTGTCCCCTCCAAACTGCACGTTAGAATATGATTTCCAATGTTGGAGATGAGGCCTGGTAGGAGGTGTTTGGATCATGAAAGAGGATTCCTCATGAATGGCTTGGTACACCCCCACCATAATGAGTTCACATGAGATATGCTTTTTTAAAAAAGATCCTGGCATCTACACCCATCTTTCTCTCACATCATGTAATAAATCTACTTCCCCTTCATGTTCTGCCATGATTGTAAGCTTCCTGAGGCTCTCACCAGAAACAGATGCTGGCACCATGCTTCCTGAGTGCCCTCCAGAACCGTGAACCAATAAAATCTTTGGTTTCTAAAAAACAGGAAACAAACAAACAAGCAAACAGAAAACACATTTTTTTTCTTTATAAATTACCCAATCACTGGCATTCTTTCATAGTAGTGCAAATGGACTACTCAGATTTTCTTCTGATAGGGTAGTAGATTGTGCCTGTAAGTTCAGGGTAGGATGGTGTCTGAATTTCCATGGGCCCTTCTCTTACAGGTACAGAAGAATAATTCAGTCTCATGTTCAGCTGATGAGAGGTTGGTTTTGCTCCCCTTTTTCAGAATAGGGGTTTTTTTAAAGTGAACATCCCCATAAGTAACAATGAGTTTGTAAGTAGCAGATCTGATTTTTGCACAAATGTCTTGTTTCCACAGGGATCTTTATTTTATATGCCAGTCTAAGGTTTGCCAGTGGTCTGATCAAATACTCAGGCCATTTGGCAAAAGCCAAGAGTCAAATGAAATATAACATAGTATATTTGTATGTTTAAGAATTGGTCAGGATAAAATGGTCCTGGACCATTGATGTGGCCTAAATAGCTATTCCTAGCATATGATGCTCTTCCCGTTGTTTATTTGAGATTACCAGCAACACTAGATGCTAATAATCAGGTCTGTATTTTATTTTGAACAGCATATATTTATTTTCCTGCTCCTTTGCATGTCTGCTAATTTCAATTGAATTCCATATATTGTGATTTTGCCTTTCAGGATGCTGCATATTTTTATAAATATATTTTAGCTTTGTTCTGTCATACAGATAAGTTATTGGGAAATAATTTCATTTTTTAAGCATTTACTTTGAAGATCTGTAAGATGAGACTAAAGCAGCAATTTGTCTAAGGGTACTATTCAGGAAAAACCTTTTGACTACTGTCACCAATCCCTTTGAATCATTAGGTTTTCTGCATTATCTGGAGAAAAGTGTCACTCTCCTGGTCTGTGTGATCTCTAGGTAGTGTTTTCACTAATTCTTATCGGCAATTTGTTCCCTAACTTCTGGTGGTTTCTTCACATACATAATTGACAACTCCTGACTACCTTAGGAGGTTTTATTTCCATCTATTTAGGACAAATGGATCACAAAAGTAAATATAAATTGAAAATTTATATAACTTCTAAGAGAAGAAACAAGGAAAAAAAGACATTTGGTAAAGCAAGCATTTTTTTATTTCATATAAGATGAAAAAAATCCCCCAAATATATACATAAAAGAAAAATTTTGATAAGTTCTACTTCATTAACATGTGAATCTTCTATTTAAATATATAAGTAATAGACTTAAAAAAAAACAAGCTATAGGCTGGGGGAGAACTAAATCAAGAATTGAGAATTATTCATAAATACAAGTAGTCATTATGCAATTGCTATCACTAAGCATGGTAGCAATTAGAATTAGAAAGGGGAAAGCATTCAGTCTCTCTTATGTTGGATAATTGAAGAAGTTAGTATTCCTGATTATGGTTGTCAAACCTAAGAACAGGGTATATTTTTCACAAGGTGTCCTTTGAAGAGTTAAACACCAGAAAAACTCTAGGCTGATAATTAGAAAAAAGTATACAAAGGTGTCAATGACTCACTCATACCCACTAATCACGTTACATGAGCAGAACAATAAAACTGCATTTACAAAGAAATTCATCAGTTGGTTATTAATTACATCGTTGTTTAAAAATATAAAATTATAGCATATTTTCCAGAAGATTATCTTTAAAATTTTACTTATGTTCTTTGATCTTAAAGAAGTAGATGTATACCATTTTGAATTTTAATAATTCTTTCTCTGTTATAACACCATTTTTTTATATATAGCCATTCTCAAGAGTAGAGGTAGCCTCAGCCCTGGCCTCAAATTGGGGCTTGTAAACCAAAAATAAAATTCTTAAGGTCTGATAAGAGACATTTACCATCTACTCTCTCGGAAGCCTACGACTCAGAGGCTCCATCTGTGAAACAGGAGCCTTGGCTTTCACAGCCTCATTTATCTTAACTCTAGCATTTCTTTATGCTGTCTTCAATCCTTCAAGCAAAATTTAACTCTTTCAACCATTTTCCAATCAGAAAAATCTTTGAATCCACCTATGACCTCCAAGTCCCCACTCTTTACAAGGTATCTCAATTTTCCAGGCTGAACCAGTGTATATCTTGCATTTATTGATTTATGTATTTGCCCGCAACTTCTGACTCCCTGAAATGCATAAAGCCAAGCTGAAACCCAATCACTTTGGGAACATGTTCTCAGGACCTCCTGAGGCTGTGTCATGGGCCACACTCATATTTTGTGCAGAATAAATCTCTTCAAATATTTTAGAGTTTGGCTTTTATTCATCAACAGGCTTAAAGCTAAACCCTCTATTTCTCATAGGAGCTAATTTCTTAAACTCTATTATGAAATATTATTGCTTGAATTTTTACGGGCCTTCAGTTTTAGCTCTCCTCAGTGTTTTGTTTTACTGTTATATTTATGGTCCACAAATATGACTATCTTGCATTTAAACCTTAATTCTGTTTTCTTTTTTTCTTGCTTATATCTATTATTAAGTGTATCTGTTTAAGTCAGTGCCATTCAAAGTTGACTCTACATTTCTTGATCCAGAAACTGCAACTACTCCTCAACTTCCTGTAAAGAAAGCTTTCAGTCCTCAGGAACACTCACGTAGTACATTTTTGTTGAGTGGAACAGGTATAAAAGAAGCATAAAGCATTGTTGCTAATTTTTGAACTTGTGAGGAAAGATCTTAAAGCACACACAACACAACAAAGTGTACATCATAAAGAAAAAAACTGATATATTTTATTAGATATATTTTCTTTTAAAAAGAGTTTAAATTCTTTTTTGTATTTATATATCTGTAGAGATATACATGTCTATGTGTGTATATATATATCTGTAGATATAGAGATATAAATATCTGTAGAGATAATAATTATCTAGATCATAAATAGACAAGTTGAAATCTGGAAGGAGGTGTTTTAAGTGTATAAATATTTATAAGGATTGATATTTAAAATATATAAAGAATTTTGAAATAAAGTAAAAGAACCAATGAAAAATAATGATCAGAATGTTTGATTGTTGACTTTAAGAAAAATAAATTCAAATGACCAATAAAGTATATTAAAACTTTTCAACATTTTAATAAATTCAAATTAAAAGTGTATCATATCTATCAGATGTCATATACACTGATGATAATATTATTCTAAGTGTTGGTCCAGTTATGGAGCAAGAAGAACTCTATGCTATTCTCGTGAAGAGTAAATTTGTCAAACACTTTTCAGGCTTTGCAATGTCTCACTTAAAGATTATTCTGAATGGCTATATAAATCTAACTTCTGTTCATAACGTAAATGCGTCATAGAAATTCCTGTATACAGTGAAACTTGCATAAAAATTTTGACTGGAGTATTGCATGTCATGTGAAAATGATTAAACGGTATACAATTTCACGAAGAGAATCATTAAATAAAAATTTATTTATAAGATGAGATTTTTATAGGAAAAAACTAAAACTACAAATATCAACAGGTGTAAGTCTCTAAAATAATTAAAAAGTATATTACTGAATAATCATACACTTTGATGCCTATATATGTATATATTCATATATGTGGATACCATTTATAAAAAATTAAAAACCTGTTTATGGGTGAATATATTCTAAAAACACGCAAAATAGTGATATATCCTGATTTAATGGTAGTGGTTTTCCCTGGAATGGAGCGAGGAGAATGTAATCAAGGAGATTATCACAATGATCTGGAGTACATTTGTAACATTTTATTTTTCATAAAAACAAAAACGAATAAGAAACATTAAGATTTTTTAAAGTTTGATGGTATGTAAATGACTATTGATTGTATTTACTTGTATGTTTATTTATATATTTTAATGTTCACTATTATTTTAAATTTATAGTGCATGCAAGAATTATATATTTGTATGTTTAGTATTTAAAATACATTTGTCTTGCAGAATCTTTAGGATAATCACTATGTTTCTGTTTCTTTTTTTTTTTTTTAG
>NW_016107420.1:2656162-2707857 GCF_001604975.1 Cebus imitator | reverse complement strand
TTTTTTTTTTTTTTTTTTTTAGTTACACTTTAGGTCCTGGGATACATGCGTAGGAAGTGCGGGTTTGTTATACGGGTATACATGTGCCATGGTTGTTTGCTGCACCCACCAACCCGTCATCTACATTAGGTATTTCTCCTAATGCTATCCTGCCTCTTGCCCTCCACCCCCAGACAGGGCACTGTGTATGATGTTCCTCTCCCTGTGCTCATATGTTCTCAGTTCTCACTTCTGAGTGAGAACATATGGTGTTTGGTTTTCTGTTCTTGTGTTAGTTTGCTAAAACTGATGGTTTCCAGCTTCATCCATGTCCCTGCAAAGGACATGAACTCATTCTTTTATATGGCTTAATAGTATTCCATGGTGTATATATGCCACATTTTCTTTCTCCAGCCTATCATTGATGGGCATTTGGGTTGGTTCCAAGTCTCTGTTATTGTGAATAGAGCTGCAATAAATGTACATGTACATGTGCATGTGCATGTGTCTTTATAGAAGAATGATTTATAATCCTTTGTGTATATAGCCAGTAATGGGATTGCTGGGTCAAATGGTATTTCTAGTTCTGGAAAGTTGAGGAATTGTCACACTGTCTTCCACAATGGTTGAACTAATCCACACCTCCAACAGGGTTAAAATGTTGAATTTCGTTGCCGTTGCTTTTGGTGTTTTAGTCATGAAGTCCTTGCCCATGCCTATATCCTGAATGGTATTGCCTAGGTTTTCTTCTAGAGTTTTTATGGCTTTAGGTCTTACATTTAAGTCTTTAATCCATCTTGAGCTAATTTTTGTTTATGGCATAACGAAGGGGTCTACTTTCAGTTTTCTGCATATGGCTAACCAGTTTTCCCAATATTATTTATTGAATAGGGAATCCTTTCCCCATTGCTTGTTTCTGTCAGGTTTGTCAAAGATCAGATGGTTGTAGATGTGTTATGTTATTTCTGAAGCCTCCGCTCTGTTCCATTGGTCTATATATCTGTTTTTGTACCAGTACCTTGCTATTTTTGTTACTGTATCCTTGTAGTATAATTTGAAGTCAAGCAGCATGATGCCTCCAGCTTTTTTTTTTTTCCCCTTAGGATTTCCTTGATTATATAGGCTTTTTTTTTGGGGGGGGGGAGCTCCATATAAAATTTAAGGTAGTTTTTCTAGTTCTATGAAAAAAAATCAATGGTAACTTGATGGGAATAACATTGAATCTGTGAATTACTTTGGACAGTATAGATGTTTTCACAATATTGATTCTTCCTATCCATGAGCATGGAATGTTTTTTTCCATTTGTTTGTGTCCTCTCTTATTTCCTTGAGAAGTGTTTGGTAGTTCTTCTTGAAGAAGTCCTCCACATCCATTATACTTTGTAGTCCTAGATATTCTATTCTTTTTCTAGCAATTGTGAATGGGAGTTCACTCATGATTCGGCTCTCTGTTTGTCTATTATTGGTTGCACTAGTCCAACAATAGTCCTTCATTTCAACCTTGGTGAACTGGTTATTCTATTTAGCAGTTCCTGTAACCTTTTCTGGCCTGTAGGGTTTCTGCAGAGTGATCTGCTGTTAGGCTGATGGGCTTCCCTTTGTGGGTAACCTGACTTTTCACTCTGTCTGCACTTAACAATTTTTCCTTCATTTCAACCTTGGTGAATCTGTGCTTGTGATTTTTGTACATTGATTTTGTATCCTGAGACCTTGCTGAAGTTGCTTATGAGCTTAAGAAGATTTGGGGTTGAGACGATGGGATTTTCTAAATATACCATCATGTCATCTGCAAAGAGAGATAATTTGACTTCCTCTCTTTTTATTCGAATACACTTTATTTCTTTATTTGGCCTGACTGCCCTGACCAGAACTTCCAATACTATGTTGGATAGGATATTGGATAGGAGTGGTGAGAGAAGGCATCCTTGTCTTCTGCCAGTTTTCAAAGGAAATGCTTCCAGCTTTTGCCCATTCAGTATGATAATGGCTGTGAGTTTGTCATAAATATCTCTTATTATTTTGAGATACATTCCATCAGTTTCTAGTTTATTGAGAGTTTTTAGCATGAAGGGGTGTTGAATTTTATTAAAGGACTTTTCTTCATCTACTGAGATAATCGTGGTTTTTGCCATTGGTTCTGTTTATGTGATGTATTACATTTATTGATTTGCATATGTTGAACCAAACTTGCATCCCCAAAATGAAGCCAAATTTATCATGGTGGATAAGCTTTTTAATATGCTTCTGAATTCAGTTTGCCAGTATTTTATTGAGGAGTTTTGCTTCAATGTTCATCAGGGATATTGGCCTCAAAATTGTTGTTGTTGTTGTTGTGTCTGCAAGGTTTTGGTATCAGGAGGGTGCCGGCCTCATAAAATCAGTTGAGGAAGAGTCCCTCTTTTTCATTGTTTGGAATAGTTTTAGAAGGAATGGTACGAGCTCCCCTTTCTATCTCTGGTAGAATTTGGCTGTGAATCTGTCTGGTCCTGGGCTTTGTTAAAAATTATTATTATTTTGGTTAGAAGGCTATTACTGCCTCAACTTCAGAACTTTTTATTGGTTTATTCAGGGATTCGATTTCCTCCTGGTTTAGTGTTGGGAGGTTGTATGTGCAACAAATTTATCAATTTCTTCTAGATTTTCTAGTTTATTTGCTTAGAGTTGTTTATAGTATTCTCTGGTGGTAGCTTGTATTTCTGTAAGATGAGTGGTGATCTCCCCTTTATCATTTTTTATTGTGTCTATTTAATTCTTCTCTCTTTTCTTGTTTATTAGTCTGGATAGCAGTCTATCTTGTCAATGTTTTCAAAAAAACAGCTCCTGGATTCATTGATTTTTAAAAAGTTTTTCCTGTCTCTATCTCCTTCAGTTCTGCCCTGATCTTAGTTTTTTCTTGTCTTCTGCTAGCTTTTGAATTTGTTCTTGCTTCATGAGTTCTTTTAATTGTGTTGTTAAGGTGTTGATTTTAGATCTTTCCCAGTATCTCATGTGGGTATTTAGTGCTGTAAATTTTTCTCTAAACACTGCTTTAACTGTGTTCCAAAGATTCTGGTACATTGTTTGTTTATTCTCATTGTTTTAAAATAACTTATCTATTTTTGCCTTAATTGTGTTATTTGTGCAGTAAATTTAGGAGCAGGATGTTCATTTTCCATGTAAGTTGTGCAGTTTTGAGTGAATTACTTAACCCCAAGTTTTAATTTGATTGCATTGTGATCTGAGAAACTACATGTTATGATTTCTGTTATTTTGCATTTGCATAATTGTTTTGCTTCCAATTATGTGGTCAATTTTAGAATAAGTGTGATGTGGTGCTAAGAAGAATGTATATTCTGCTGATCTTGGGTGGAAAGTTTTGTGGATGTCTATTAAGTCTGCTTGGTCCAGAGCTGAGTTCAAGTCGTGAATATCCTTGTTAATTTCCTGTCCCATTGATCTGGCTAATATTGACAGTGGGGCGTTAAAATCTCCTACTATTATTGTGTGGGAGTCTAAGTCTCTTTGTAGGTCTCTAAGAGCTTGCTTTATGAATCTGAGTGCTCCTGTATTGGGTGCATATATATTTAGGATAGTTAGCTCTTCTTGTTGCATTTGTCCCTTTACTATCATATATGTCCTTCTTTGTCTTTTTTGATCCTTGCTGGTTAAAATCTGTTTTATCAGAGACTAGTATTGCAACCCTGCTTTTTTCTTTGCTTTTCATTTGCTTGGTAAACACTCATGTATCCCTTTATTTTGAGCCTATATGTGTCTTTGCATGTGAAATGGGTCTAATACAGCACACTGATGGGTCTTCACTCTTTATTCAATTTGCTTATCTGTGTCTTAAATAGGGCATTTAGCCCATTTACATTTAAGATTATTATTGTTATATTTTAATCTGAACCTTACATTATGATACTAGCTGGTTATTTTGTTCATTAGTTGATGCAGTTTCTTCATAGCATCAATGGTCTTTACAATTTGATATGTTTTTGAAGTGGCTGGTTCCAGTTTTACCTTTACATATTTTGTGCTTTCTTCAGGAGCTCTTGGCATGTTCAGTAGTGACAAAATCCCTCAGCATTTGCTGATCTGTAAAATATTTTATTTATTTTTCACTTAGTTTGGTTGGATATGAAATCCTGGGTTGAAATTTCTTTTCTGGCTTGTAGGCTTTCTGCAGAGAAAACTACTGTTAGCCTCATGGGCTTCCCTTTGTGGGTAACATGACTTTTCTCCCTGTCTGTCTTTTTCCTTCATGTCAACCTTGGTGAATCTGACAATTATGTGTCTTTGGATTGCTCTTCTCAAAGAGCATCCTTGTGGTGTTTTCTGTATTTCCTGAATTTGAATACTGACCTGCTCCTGGATAATATCCTGAAGTGTGTTTTCCAACTTAGTTCCATTTTCTCATCACTTTGAGGCAAACCAATCAAATGTAGGTCTGGTCTTTTCACATACTCCCATATTTCTTGAAGGCTTTGTTCATTCTTTTTTCTCTAATCTTGTCTTCTCACTTTATTTTACTAAGTTGATCTTCAATTTCTGATATCTTTCTTCCGCTGGATTAATTCTTGTGTGTGCTTCACAAACTTCTCGTGTTGTGTTTTTCAGCTCCATCAGGTCACTTATGTTCTTCTCCAAACTGGGTTATTCTAATTAGCAATCCTTGTAACTTTTTATCATGGCTCTTAGCTTCCTTGCCTTGGGTTTGAACATGCCCCTTTAGCTCAGAGGAGTTTGTTATTACCCACCTTCTGAAGCCTAATTCTGTCAATTTGGCAAACTTTTTCTCCATCCAATTTTGTTCCCTTGCTGGGGAGGATTTGTGATCCTTTGGAGAAGAGGCATTCTGGTTTTTTGAAATTTTCAGACTTTTTATACTGGTTTTTCTTCATCTTCATGGATTTATCTACCTTTGGTCTTTGATGCTGCAGGCTTTTGAATGGGGTTTTTGTATGGATGTCTTTCTGTTGATGTTGATGTTATTACCTTCTGTTTGTTAGTTTTCATTCTAATAATCGTGCCCCTCTTCTGCAGGTCTGCTGAAGTTTGCTGGAGGTCCACTCCAGCCCCTGTTTGCCTTGGTATCACCAGCAGAGGCTGCAGTACAGCAAAGATTGCTGCCTGCTCCTTCCTCTGGAAGCTTCATCACAGAAGAGCACCTACAAGATGCCAGATGAAGCTTTACTGTATGAGGCGTCTGTCAATCCCTGCTGGGAGATGTCTCCCTGTCAGGAGGCATGGGGGTCAGTGACCCACTTGAGGAGGCAGTCTATGCCTTATTAGAGCTCTAGTGCTGTGCTGCGAGATCCACTGCTCTCTTCAGAGCTGGCAGGCAGGAACATTCAAGTCTGCTGAAACTGTGCCTACAGCTGCCCCTTCCCCCAGGTGCTCTGTCCTAGGGAGTTGGGAGTTTTATCTATAAACACTTGACTGGGGCTGCTGCCTTTCTTTCAAAGATGCCCTGCCCAGAGAGGAGGAATCTAGAGACGCAGTCTGGCTACAGTGGCTTTGCAAAGCTGTGGTGGGAGATCCCTGACCCCTTGCACTTCCTGGGTGAGGTGACACCCCACCATGCTTCAGCTCACCCTCTGTGGGTTGCATCCACTGTCTAACCAGTCCCAATGAGATAAACTGGGTATGTCAGTTGGAAATGCAGAAATCCACCCACCTTCTTCATTGGTCCCACTGGGAATGGCAAACTGGAGCTGTTATTATTTGGCCATCTTGCCCAGTCCCCAAATTCCTATTTTTGAAGTACTGAGAATGTTAGTCAGCAACACATAATGATTAATTAAAATTTCATAATAGAAAAAAGTTTAAAATTGCTGTGTCGTCAAATACTAACTCTACATTTAACTTATATATGACATTCATGACATGAACATTCATAGGTATGCCCATCCATTCATAAGTAAGCCAAATTTTATTTATTTGTATTTTTATTTTTTTAAGGCAGAGTCTAGCTCTCTCACTCAGGTTAATTTAAGGTGTGGTTGGCATAATTATGACTCACTGCATCCTTGATCACAGGATCTCAAGTGATCCTCCCACCTCAGCACCCCCCAAGGGGCTACAAATACAGGCGAGCACCACCAAGCCCAGCTAATTTTTAAATTTTTGATAGAGACAGGATCTCACTCTGTTGCCAAGGCTTGTCGTGGACTCTTGGCCCCAAGCAATTTTCCCCCTTAGGCCTCTCACAGTGCTGCTATTACAGATGTAAGTTACTATGCCTGTCATATTTTCAGGCTAAGCTTTTGTTGTTATTTTGTTTTAGAGATAAATCTTGCTCTGTCACCCAGGTTGTAGTGCAGTGGCCCAATCATAGCTCACTGCAGCCTCAAGCTGCTGGGCA
Source organism: Cebus imitator (assembly GCF_001604975.1). Classification (NCBI taxonomy): domain Eukaryota; kingdom Metazoa; phylum Chordata; class Mammalia; order Primates; family Cebidae; genus Cebus; species Cebus imitator. The sequence continues at coordinate 2,701,535 of NW_016107420.1, read as the reverse complement.
CAAGTGATCCTCCTGACTCAGCCTACTGAGTAGCTGGGACTACAGGCATGTGCCATCATGCCTGAGTGAAGCCATATTAAAAAAAAAAATGTTTTCAGTAGAGCCTCCATAATACTAATAAAACAGGGATGAGAATATCACAGAATATTGTCAATTAAAGATCAGAGATTACAGAATTAAGATACTTCTCTATGCAAGATCTTTATATCAAGGGTAGATTCATGTTTTGGATATTTTATTAAGTTTCATATATTTAAAAATATGTACTAAGTGCTATTTTACTTCTGTGGACTTTGGCAGGAAAGATATATTGAAGAAATATTATTCTTTATTTATAATGTTGGATTAATCTATCATACCTGATACAAGTGAAATTGTAAAAGCAACAATAAAGTGATAGAGAAAATATTTGTTTTAATGGCCAATGAGCTAGTTAAATGGCCAATGAGATAGGGGCCTTTATTCTCTATACCAGCCCTGACCACTTAACAGAACATAAGTGAGAAGGGATTAGCTTTACAGTTTTTAAGACAGTGTATTTTTGTGACTCTTCTTTATAGTATGTTAACCTCAATTCTACATAATAAAATATTTGGATTTAAGCAGTGAAATGCCATTATAAAATAGCCCCCCCAAATAGCATCTTCTTATCAATTGAGAAAGAAACAGCAAATACACAGATACTATAAATTGGAAAGCTGTAACTTTTGTAGTTTATGGTAATATGTGTAATATTATCATCTACTTTACTTTGAAAAACATACCACATGCAAACTGAGCTTAGCTTTGGGGCACTGTTGAAGGTCAGAATTTTGGCATAGAAGGCTACTTCTCATTTCTTTTAATAAAACCTAATTGAATTCCTCATTAGCAAGTCGAAATGAATGTGAGTTTATTTCTGTCAAGAAAACATTTTTCTTTCTAGATCCCAAAATCTAAATTATCTGATTATCTATTCATTTGAGTCTTCATAAGATTTAAAAAGCTAATTATCTCTGTATTTCAAACTGAAGATCTTCTATGACGTGGCTTTAAAAATTAAGCCTCATCAAAAGATAAGCCAATGGATGCAAAACTCTCAAAAAGATCAGAATAAGTGCTTTCTGTGAGACACTATGAAGTGCTTCAGAGACTAATATCAGATTAAGAGTCTTTCATTTATAACTAAAGTTCTTTAAAGAGAAGTTCTCAATATAGCCTCCATTAAACTGAGAGAAGAAAGATGAGATCACAGAATGCTATAAATATAAGATCAGAGTTTTTGAAATTAACATATATGTCTCTACATGTCCTTTGGCTATGTCAGAGGTGAATACAAGTTTTGTGGGGAGTCAAATATATTCATTGCATAGCTAATAGGCCACTGAAGAGAAAAACGCAAAATTATGAACACAAAATTAGGTTCAGCATCTTGGATAGAGTCTATGGAAGTAAGGGGTCTTGACTCTTAAACTTTATTAGCTTCATGGTAATTCTTTCCTTGAAAGAGTTAATTTTGCATGGAGTTGGTTATAAGTAAACAGGTAAACAGTGCATCTCAAATAAATCATAAACATAGGCTAAAACAACCTGTGATACAGTGAAAATAAGGCCAAAATCTGTACAGTTCCAAAAGAAACTCTCTGGAGGACACATGGAAGTACTTCAGAGGATAACAGATAAGGAGTATATTAAAATCTCCAGCTATAACTGTAGACTTGCTTCATTTTTGCCATTAGTTACTCTAATTTTTTATGTACTGTAAAATTATCAGATTAGGACCATACAAATTTTTATTTTTACCTTTTAATTGCATTATATTTTTTCTTCATGGTAATGTTATTTTTACCCATTGTCTCTCTTTTTTTTTTTTTTTTTTTTATTTTTTTTTTTTTTTTTTTTTTTTTATGTTTTTTTTTTTTTTTTTTTTTTTCAAATTTTTTTTTTTTTTTTTGAGACGGAGTTTCACTCATGTTACCCAGGCTGGAGTGCAATGGCGCGATCTCGGCTCACCGCAACCTCCGCCTCCTGGGTTCAGGCAATTCTCCTGCCTCAGCCTCCTGAGTAGCTGGGATTACAGGCACGCACCACCATGCCCAGCTAATTTTTTGTATTTTTAGTAGACACGGGGTTTCACCATGTTGACCAGGATGGTCTCGATCTCTTGACCTCGCGATCCACCTGCCTCGACCTCCCAAAGTGCTGGGATCACAGGCTTGAGCCACCGCGCCCGGCTCATTGTCTCTTTTAAGTATTGCTTTGTCTTTCTCTTTTTATTCTGGGATTCTAATTACACATTTAGTAAAACATCTCATTGTATACCCTTGTCTTTTACATTCTCTTATTAAATATTTAAATATTTAATCAGTATTAAGTCGTAGATATGATATCCACTAAAAGTATTGTTCAACATTATTGAAACTTTTGACTAAAAAACAATAAAGATACTAACTTTAAAAAAAAGTGGCAAAATTATGTGTATCTTAAATTGACATAATTTATACTTTCAGAACTAATTTACTCTAAAATAAAAATACAAGTGATTGCATGTAAGGTTTTTGATATCAATTGTTGGAAAAAATAATAATAAAATATTTCACATTCCAAAATAACTTATTGATAAATTAAATAATAACTAAGACATGTGCCAGTCATTGCCTTCTACTTCTTTAAACAACAAATGTAATCTTTAAAAAAAAACTTAAGTAAAATATTGTAACAAATTTAATATTTACAACTGTTTTATGGCATTGGAGTATTATCTTCACAACAAGCTGGGTGTCTTCTCCAGTGTTGTATAGCTGCTAAATGGTAGAGCTGGGATTTGAACTAAAACACTCAGATTCAATACCACATCATTAACCATTATGTTACTGCTCTATGCTAAAAATAGAGTAGAGATAAATGTAAATCTTATCTATATTTCCATATATTAGCGTTGGAAAGATGAGTCACAATGATAAGGATTAACATATTTTCAGTGCAGAAGTTCATTTGAAAATAATCTGTCTGTAACAAGTTTTCAAATGAAATCAACAAAATCAAAACATATGTGACAGACCTGAAAAAAAATTATCAAAATATGATATAAAAACATGAATAGAGATGTGAATAACTCATAAGACCTAGACAAGCAAAACAAGCACAATAAATCAATATGCAAAAAATAAATGAACATTTCACAGAAAAGAAGTATTACAGGAGAAATAAATAATACAATTATTTTTATCCTAGCTAGTAGAGAAGTGACATTTAATACAATAAGATAAAATCTTATAACTATCATATTGTAAAAAAAAAAAAAAAATTATCTAAGATCCAGGATTGTTGAGGACAGAAGAAAATAATAATTTTATATTTTGTTTATCTGACAGTGAAGTGAATCAGCCTTTTCAAACAAAATTTGGCATATTTTAAAAATAATTTCTGGGAAGTAGCCAAGATGGCTGACTATAATCAGCTAGTGTGCATGGCTCTCATGGAAAGAAACTAAAGGGGCAAGTAAATACAGCACCTTCAACTGAAACACACATGTACTTGCATTAGGACTAATCAAGAAAACAACTTAACCCATACAGAACAGAGAAAAGCAAGGCTGGATGACTGCCCACCAGCAAGAAATACAGAGCCACGGGGACCTCCCTTCCCCAGGGAAGTGGTCAGTGAATGTGCAACCCTTGGAACCCACGCTTGTCCCACTGATCTTTGTAAGGCTTGGGTTGGGAGACCCCCCACAAAATGAAGCCACTCCATTAAGGCCTTCAATCTGAGCTACTTAGAGTCTCAGCAGAGCAGCCACTCAGGCATGCAGGGAGACCCTGGAGCTTTAGATACTCTGGCTCTCTGGAAAAAGTAGCTGCAACTCCAGCAAACTGGGAGTTTAGACCTCTGCACATACCCCTTGAAAAGAGGCTGATATGGGGGATGAGCAGTGATAGTTTGGAGGCCTTGCTTCCAAGATGCCTCACAAGGTAAGACTTAGAATTCCAGCCAGCCACTGGCAGCACCTTGTTCCTACTGACTGGGTGAGACCTCCCAACGGGGGTGTTCAGCCAGCATTCGGGCTGGCAGGAGGCCTGTACTTTCCTGGGACAGAGCTGCCAGAGGGAGGTACAGGCTGACAACTTTGCTGTTTGGCAGCCTTCAGTGGTGATTCCTCCAGATACTGAAAAATCTGAGATGACTAGGGACTGAAATGGACTCCAGCATACTGCAGCTGCCTAACAGATAAGTGAACAGTTACACGGGTGCCCATTCCCATATTTCCCAAATGAATAGTTCCTCCAGGCCTGAGCCCCTAGCCACCCCCTACTGAAGCCATTGAACAAGTAGCAACTCAACAACTCCCTGGACAGAGCCTCCAGGGTCAACTGAAAAATACTCTAATGCTGCCTCTACAGTGGAAATGCCCTTGCCACCCTTCAACTAACAAAAGAGCAAATACCATAAGTGCCTCATCCACAAACTTCCAACAAGCTGCAGTCCACCCAAGGAAAGGAAGACAGTCTGTCTCCCATGGATTCCACACACACCCCACTGCTCATCATCAGATAGGTAAACCCTAGCTTGGTGCTACAACATAGACCCTCCACCCAGGGCTGATTGCACTAAGCAAAAACGAAATAGATCATTTACACGGGGACATGGATGGAGTTGGAGGTCATTATCTTTAGCAAACTAAGACATGAATGGAATAGAATTGACTTTTAAAATAATGCATGCACATGAAAATAAATGTTATATTCAAGGCTAGGATGTTTATATCCTAAGATTATAAAGTTGCAACCAACTTGTAAGAGATCACTGAAGAAAATGTAAAATGATATACAGTTACCTAAAAAAGTTGTCATATGAGTGGTATGATTATCTCCAAGAGTTTCAAAGCAAACATAAAAATACGTTTTTATGTCAACTATATTTAAAATTTGATGCACTAGCAAACATTATGTATCAAATTTAAAAGTTTATTTATTTACATTTGGACAAACATGAGAAACGTTTTATTTTTAAAAAGTCAAGAAAAGAAGAATTGAATGGGAGGACAGGAAGACAAGAATTTAAAAAGACTGCCAAGGGAGTAGGGGAAAGAGGAAAAATTAGAGAAAGGTAGAGAAAGTGTTACTGAATAAAAACAATGAAAGCATTAAATGAGCAATTAAGAGAGAATTTATCATGTGAATTAAAAAACAAAGAAACATAATAAACACTACAAGCCCTTTGCTTGTCAAATTTTTAGAAAAAAACATGCTTAGAAAAATGTTTATTAAAGTCTCATAATTACTAATTGTGTAAGAAAATGAAAATGGCTATACCTACTGATAAATAAGGAAAAAGCTTAGTGCAAAGTATTATTGTCAATTCCTTTATTCGGGTTCAAAATTTTTAAAAAATATATAAAATACAAGAGGGTTGTACAGATGTTGTCGTTCCCTTTACATAAATTTTGAGACTCATATATAATTATTCAGGAAAGCATGAAGTGAATTAAGGAGTTGTGCTCTGGTAAAACATATCCTGCCAAATTCAATGTTATAGGTATGTTTGACAATAGTAGAAAGTATAGCATGGTCTCTTTTTCTGCATATATTCAAAATTAGCTTTACAGATTTTTCTTTTAATCCCCATGTCCTTGCTTTATAGATTTTAAAATATATCACATTAATGGGAAAGATTAACATACTTCCTGGAATTCAATGGGCATAAAATTAACCATTCATGTTATTGTGTCTGATTTAAAAATTGCCTTTGATAATAAGATGGACAAAATTACTCAAGAGGACCTTTTTGCTCTCCAGAAAGAGAAGGTGGAAAGAAGAAAGAAAAAAGAAAGACAGAAAGAGAGAGAGAAAGAAAGAGAGAGAGAAATAAAGAGAGAAAGAAAAGAAAAGAAAAGAAAAGAAAAGAAAGAAAGAAGGAAAGAAAGAAAGAAAAAGAAAGAAAGAAAGAAAGAAAGAAAGAAAGAAAGAAAGAAAGAAAGAAAGAAAGAAAGAAAGAAAGAAAGAAAAGAAAGAAAGAAAGAGAAAGAAAGAAGGGAAGGAAGGAAGAAAGGAAGGAAGGAAGGAGGGAAAAGAAAGAAAGAAAGAGAAAGAGAGAAAGAAAGAAAGAGAAAGAGAAAGAAAAAGAAAGAAAGAAAGAAAGAAAGAAAAAAGAAAGAAAGAAAAAGAGAAAGAAAGAAAGAGAAAGAAGGAAAGAAAGAAAAGGGAAAAGGAAGGAAGGGAGAAGAGGGGAGAAAGAAGAAAGAAAGGGAAGGGAAAGGAAGGAAAAGGAGGAGAGGGGAGAGGGGGGAAGGCAGGGGAGGGAAAGGGAAGGGGAAGGAAAGAAGGAAGGGGGAGGGAGTGAGGAAGAAAGGAAAGAATGAAGGAGAGAAAAAAGGAAGAAAGGTAGGAAGGAAGGAAAGAGGAAAAAAAAGGAAGGCAGGAAAGAGAGAAGAAAGGAAGGAGAAAAAAGAAAGAACAAATGAACAGAGTTGGCAGAGGCTGAAATCAGGGCTTCCTTGAGCTATGTAGAGCTCCAGTTATTTTGAGTTAGTCTACTTCTCCTTTACATGCCCACACTACACGCCCGCCAGATTATTGTCTCCATCATGACTAAAATCTGCTCATGCAACCAGTATGTTAAAATGGAGGTTTCCCTGAGCCAGTCAATCATTCAGGCACCACAAGTAGGTAAAGACTCCAGGTTGCACAACATCACCAGGACTCACCACCATCCGTTCCGGTATGATTCAATAATCACCATCCCTAACCAAGTGACGTACTGTACCTTCTGGAATTTCCAGCCTGATCTAAGCCAGATCTCACAATTTCAATATTTTGAAGAATATTTTTGTTTCAATTACAACTAATTGCTTCCATCTGTAACATATTCTTTGCTAAGTGGGTTATATATAGGCATATATTTTTTCACATAATCTGAAGTCCAGATATAGGCAGTTTCTAGCTTTGGTTCGGGCTCTGCTCAGGCTCTGCAATTCTCAGAACATTGCTTTTTGCCTTCATAGTTTTGCCTTATCTCTTAATTATAAGATGGTTTATGTATCTCAAAGCATCTGGTCATATTTGAAGCTGATAAGATTTAAAAAAAGGAGGGGGGGAAATTCATCCTGCTGTGTCTGGCTGCTTGAGCAGGAAAACAAAAGTTCCCCAGTGACTCACTCTTACCTCTTACTAGTTAAATACGGGTTGTGTGACCTCCTGCAGTTGTAAGAGATACTGTTTTATTTATGGAAAATGGGGTCCCTGAGAAAGAGAAAGGCAACCTGTGTTATTCAAAGCTAGCCTGCTACTATCAGCTATGGCTTTGCGGTGACAGAGCTGGCCTGGTACTCACAGTGAGGCCTTGGTGTTTTCTATGGAGCATAAGGACTTTTTGGAATATCAACATCAGACAAGGCAAATCTGTGACTGTGATTAATCAATGAAAAAACAAGCCAGTAATATAAACCTGTATAATCACAGTACAAAATATATTTTTCTGACCACAAAAATGACTAAGTATCTCCTTATTTTTAGAAACAAAGTCTCACTCTATCGCCCAAGCTAGAGTGCAGTGTCGTGATCAAGGCTCACTGCAGCCTCAACATCCTGCTCCAAAGTGGGCCTCCCACCTCAGCCTGCCAAGTAGCTGGGACCACAGGTCTGTGCCATCACAATGAGCTAATTTTTATTTTTATTTTGTAGAATCCTAGAGAAGTCTCCCTATGTTGCTCAGGCTGGTCTCAAACTTCTGGGCTCAAATGAAACCTCAAACTCAGCCTCCCAAAGTGTTGGAATTAAAGGCATGAACCATCTCTGGCACCCTTATCTTAGCTAATAGGAGTGACTGCCTCTTTAACAATTACTATTTTATCCTTGACCTAGTCTTTTCTTCTTATAGGTAAGGTGAATTAAAATGATCATAGAATGACCCCTGCCTCTTAATCTAGAGAAAAGCCCTGCTACCCAAAGTCCAGCTCAATCTCAATGAACCAAAGTAAAAAAAAAAATTAATAATTCCTTTCTAACATCTTACCATAATGTCCCACGTTTCCCCGTGGTGTGTGTCCCAACTCCTCACAATGTGTGAATGTGGGGAACCAGCCCTACATCACTCATGGGTACCCCGTGGGACAAAGGAATGAGAAAAAAACGATTAAGAGAGATAGTGGGACCAGGGGACCATCACTTGTTACTTTGGAGGAGACAGTGAAGGCCCCAAGCTCTGATCATCCGCACTATTTACTGGTTATAATCACTGTGTTCATAGGGTAGAGGTGGAATGATGGTGAAAAGAGGGTGACGGTGGAGTCAATCAGTAAGCCAGAACTGGTGTGTCATTCTAATGATTGATAACAGTGGCAGTTTGGGAGTTTCACAAAACAAGAACATGTGGTTATCTTTAGCTTATTATCTATTTGCAACTGGTGGAACACAGGCCTTAAATGAGCCTACAAGTCTGGCTACGTCATAGTGCTGTGAAGGGGTTTTACGTCCTTGAGGACAATGTTTATAGTAACAGAGCCAAGGTCACCCTGCACCGGAACATGAGGCATGGAGAGGCCTTCCTCCTAAGAGGCCTCCTGTGGCCTTCCACAGTTTGTTGCTCCTTGTTTACGTGTTACTCATAACCAATTTATGTAGGCACTCTGTAAGTCCTTTCTCCTTTGCAGCTTTTCCCAACCTGTAATAATCTAACATGGTCAAGTACAAGTGTGCTCCCAGGAGTCTTTACCTGGAAAAACAGTACTAAGTACCTCCACTCTTTGATGTCTCTATTTCGAATAGCCTGTTCCTGCAAGTCATTCAGTCAGAAACTCCCATTGTTACATTCTACGCTTTGTGATTGCCAGTAGCTGTAGCACTATAAAAATCTCAATTTCTAGCACCCCACTTTAATCAACACTTACCTTTTTTGAACACTTTCAAGTGTGTCTCTTTTTAGTACCTATTTCCAAAAATATTTCTACTTCCTTAAAGCTTTTAATTAATTGACTTGACCATTTTTTTCTATCTGATTAGGCATTTCTGTGCTGTTCTTTCCTTGATGTTATTCATGCTTGGTCCCTTTTGTCCTCTTCTTTGCCCTGGGCCATTTGTACATTTATATACAGTTCTTGCTCCAATTTTTCTATTAAACATATTTCATATAACTGCAACCTTCAAAGAAACTAAATTTTCTATCTGTTCTGCTCCTTTCCCCAAGCATCTGAATGTGCACATGCCTCAACAATAACTGATCTATCCATCCATATAGAAAATAACTTATCTGACTTAAGTGTGTAGCTACAAAATTTGTGTTTCATACTTTCTTACTCTCCCTGCAAAGATTTCACACATTTGTGTCCTTTGAACATCCTAAACATAGCCTATCATCTTATGCTCAGATGATAATTTCCTTCTATTCTGCAAGGGACTGAATATTGATTTCCCTTCCACCACAGCCCCCCACAAAACTTAGATGTAACCACCCAATGTGATAGCATTATGAGAGGCTGCATTTAAAGAATAATGAGGTCATGAAGGTAGAGACCTCATGAATGAGATTAGTGCCCTTATGAAAGGAACCCCACCTTCTTTCCACCAGGAGAGAATACAGTGCTGTTGTGCAACCCCAAAGACAGCTCTCACTGGAATCCACCAGGCTGGCACCCTGATCATGGGACTTACAGTCTCCAGAAACGTGAGAAATGTATTTTTGTTGTTTAAAACTGAATCCAACTATGGCAGTTATGCAACCTGAATTGGTGAAGCTCTATTCCAATGAGATAATTTGAAACATTTGGAAGAGTCATTTTACAGTCATCAAATTTAGTAATACAACTGTACCTTTACCAATATAATCAATAGTCCATTCTGATGTTACAAGATTTTTTATTTTTATTCAAAGCCCCCTCTTTAGAGCTGTATCCTGGATCCTTATTTTTTCTTCTTTCCTCAAATACTTTTTTCCTGAAATTACCTCTTCCCCCTCTGGCATAATTAATTGTCTTCTTTTTATGTACTCATTCCGTCAGTTTAAATACATGTTGTAATATCGTCCATCTTATAAAAAAGTTTCTCTGATTCCACTTGCCATTATTTATCCAACGTCAGTTTCTCTCTATAGGAAGTACCCTTGCAAGTGTTGTTTTTATTTGCTATTTCAATATTTTGCTTCTGACTCTCCATTAAAACATATTTTATTATGAAATATTTTATATAATCAAAATGACAACACATAAAATATTTCAAGAAATTGAAGATGACATAAATTGTAGGATGTATCACTGTTCTATGTGTCAATAAGAGAGCATTAACAGAAGTAGATACAACTGTATTAACCACATTGGCAGATACATTGCAATGGTGATAATGTAAAAAATGAACATTTTATAAGTGCAGTATCATATTTTTATTAATATATTAGAATAAGTTAGTAAATAATATTCTTGTGCACATATGGTAAAAATAAGGATTCAGGTTTGGGGTTATACTTCTGACTGATTTCAAGCCCCTACCCCTCCTCTTTCCTTGTCTTGTTATGTCTCTTTCTTTCTTTCTCTCTTTCTTTCTTTCTTTTTCTCTCCCTTTCTTCCTTTCTTTCTTTCTCTCTCTCTCTTTCTTTCTTTCTTTTTCTCTCCCTCCCTCCCTTCCTTCCTTCCTTTTTCTTTCTTTCTTTCTTTCTTTCTTTCTTTCTTTCTTTCTTTCTTTCTTTCTTTCTTTCTCTCTCTCTCTTTCTTTTTCTCTCCCTTTCTTTATTCCTTCCTTCCTTCCTTTCTTTCTCTCTCTCTCTCTTTCTTTCTTTCTTTCTTTCTTTCTTTCTTTCTTTCTTTCTTTCTTTCTTTCTTTCTTTCTTTCTGTTTTTCTTGCTTGCTTGCTTCCTTGCTTTCTTTCTTGCTTCCTTGCTTGCTTTCTTGAGGGAGTCTTGCTCTGTCACCTAGGCTGGGGTGCAGGGGTGTTGGGTTTGATCTCAGTTCACTGCAACCTCTGCCTTCCAGGTTCAAGCAATTCTTCTGCCTCAGCCTCCCGGGTAGTTGGGACTATAGGCACATACTACCATGCCCAGCTAATTTTTGTATTTTTGGTAGAGACAGGGTGTCACCATGTTAGCCAGGATAGTCTCGATCTCTTGACCTCGTGATCCAGCCTCCTCAGTCTTCCAAAGTGCTGGGATTACAGGCATGAGCCACCACGCCTGGCCCTTCCTCTTTCCTTTATGCTTCACAACTGGGAAATCTGTGGTGGAAGTTGGCACAGCCTCTTAATTCCAATTAAACTAGGGAATGTCAGCTGTAGGGACAGGCTCCACTATGGTATTCTGGTCTTTAGCACATATCCAAATATGCCACACGGGCATAGGCTTGACCCAAACCTAGACTGAGCTTTTGCTGGACCATGGTGTGATCTGATCTGCCTGGGACATGAGTGGGATGCTTATAAGAAGCTGCTCTGAGGTAATCTCCCACTTGCCTCTTTCTTACTTGGGAGGCTGGGGGAAGGCAGTTTCTGAATCTATCAGTCTCTGAGGGATAAGAATATTAGCCTTGCTTTTCCCCCCAGAATAAGGCTGTGAAATTTAGGCTCCTCAGTAATGAGATATTCTACTACTCATGTTGTGGGAAGTAAGCACTTTCATTGTGATGCCAGCCTTCCTGGTGTGTGGGAACAGGATCACAGGGTTCCATTATTTTTCCCTTATTCTTTTTTTGCTATCTTGGCACATAATAAACTATGCAAATACAGACATAAATGAGGGGCTGAGTCAGTCTTTGGTTTTTCTTGTCTTTTGCATCTGTAAGCTTGACACCAGCCTCACCAGCTCCCCCTTCCAATCAACATAAAGCCCAATATCACCTGCATCCTCTTGCTTTTGTTTCACTTTTATCTTTGCCTGGGGCCTTCTACTTCTGTCAAAAGACAAAATTTCAACAAATTTAGTCTACAGCTCTCAATAAGCATTATTGTAATTGGACAAAAGTTCATTCTATGGACTAGAATAAGTGTTCTAATGCTGCATAGAGGGGGGTGGTTTTATTGAAAGAAATGGCCAAAGAAAGTAGAAACAAAGATCAAAGTGCAGATTAGTCATTTTGAAAGCTATTTTCCTTGGAAGGTAGGGTCAGGGACACAAAATAATAGAAAAATAACTGGTTGCCATCAGGTTACTTCAGGTTTCATTTCGTTGTAAGAATTAAAACGGAGGAAATTTTGTTATCATGCCAATTGAAACTGGCCTTCTTGGGAAACTAGACAGTTTTCTCTCTCTCCTGATCTGGTAGGCCAGATAACAACTCGGATTCAGTTTGGCGACGTGGAGCCTCAACATGAGTGACTTTATTTTAATTTTTAATATAGTCCATTGGGGCGTAGTGGAGGAGCTTAGTCTGCAACAATGGCATCCTATAATTTTTATTCAAAACTTCCTATCTATTAATATCCATGTATCATTCATCTTAAGATTCATAAATTTCCAGGCAGTAGGGGATGCCCGGAATTTCCTGTCAGGGGATGCTAGAACCTCAAATAACACAACGGGTATGCCTCTGTAGAGCATGATTGTCATTTTTAAAAGTACAGTTGGGAGCTGTGATCATGCCACTGCACTTCAGCCTGGGTGAAAGAGTGAGACTCTGTCTCAAATAATAATAATAATAATAATAACAATAATAAGTCAGGCATGGTGTCAGGTGCCTGTAATCCCAGCTACTCAGGAGGCTGAGGCGGGAGAATCACTTGAACCTGGGAGGCGGGGATTTCAGTGAGCCGAGAGAGCACCATTGCACTCCAGCTTGGGTGACAGAGCGAGAACCAGTCTCAAAAGAAAAAAAAAGAAAAGAAAAAAAAAGAAAAGTAAAGAAAAGAAAGAAAAAAGAAAAGAAAAGGAAAGAAAGAAGGAAAGGAGAGGAGAGGGGAGGGGAGGGGAGGGGAGGGAAGAAGAGAAGAGAAGAGAAGAAAAAAGAAAAGAAAAGAAAAAAAGAACAGAGAATAATATTGTTTGGTCATAGTGAATTCTTGTTAAAACGTACCTAACCGCTAGTAGAGAGTATGTGTGAATTTCCATTGTTTCATATATTTTTTTCAAGCTTTGGAAGGGTCATCTTTTGTATCTTTGACTTTAAAATGCTTAAAAAAATTCTTGATATACTTTCCTGGACATTATAAAGTATTATTTTTCAAATTTGAATTATTATTCATATTAAAATAGCATAATTAGTGAAAACAATATATTATGGTATATAAATGCATCCAATTTTTTGACGCTTATACCCAATTATTCCAATAAAATTTACTAGTACTCTCCCTGCTTTGCTGATCCATAAGGCCATCTTCGTAATGATACATGCCTCTCTTTTTGTATTTGATTGAGTTTCTTACTGGGACCAAAATTCCGGTCCACTGGCTTATTCAATCATTCATTATAGTAAGGGGGTATTATTTTACTTAGCAAAAATTTATTTAAAGCAGATTTCTTTAAAACAAAATCACTACATTTGAATACGTACTATCTGTATTCTCATTATTGTTCATAAAAATTTTAAATTTTGTTTTTATTCTTTCCCCTGCTATAAACACAGCCCCTACATACAAATATACCCATGTATATGCATAGGTAAATATTTATATGATTGAGAAAATTGTATATATTTTACTGCCTTGGATAATTTGCTTTTTTATCAAAATAACATTCAAGGAAATTATTGAATTTATTTGTTAACCATTTGTAAATTTAGAAGAAATATAAAAAAAAAAATTCACCAGCAAAGATGAACTTATTTTGAAAGAAAGTGATATAAACCTAAAGAGACAATGACTGTGGTGTAGCAGATGGTGTAGATCCTCATCACGTATCTTCTTGGCCCGCCTCTCCTGTCAGCTCCACTCCCTTTTTGTCTTCAGCTGTGAGAGATTACACTGACTTTGATAGCTCCATGCCTCAAGTATCTGATCATTTATTTCTCTGACTGAGAGCATTAACTATGTATCCTGAGCTTGCTCAGTAAATTACAGCTACAACCAAGAAGTGTAAGGAATCTAACACTTCCCAAGGACAAACCCTAAAGCCATAGGGGCTCAAAACCAGCCAAAGAGTGCCCCATCCTCTCTGTATTTTGGTGGACAATTTTGAGAGATATGTTCTGTATCACATCTTAGTGAGATTAAACCTCAGTTGCCCAAAGTAGAAACTCACTCTTTAATGCAATTTTCATTGACTTTAAAATGTCTTGTTTTCACAATCCTCATACTTTCAATCTTGATTCTTGGCATCACCTAAGTTCTTATTTTAGAATCTGTTTTTGTGGTAATTAAAATCAGGACACATGCCATCATAACATGTGCAATAGTTTGAAAGAAATAATTAATATAGTCAAGTATATATCAGATATGAGAGAGATTTATTAATAAACAGTTCATCAGACAAGATAAATATCATTACATGACTAGATCATTCATAAAATAATACAGTTAAATAGGGAATTTTTACTAAAAGATGGAGCAGGGATTCTGACTATATATACACATGCGTGTATGTATACACCCATATCTTTCATTTAATGTGTCTGTATATATATTTATGTAAACACATATGCATGTGTATGTAGCTGGAACTACAGGCATGCACCAGCATGCCCAGCTAATTTTTTGTGGTTTTAGTAGAGACGGGGTTTCACCATGCTGGCCAGGCAGGCTGGTCTCGAACTCCTGACCTTGTGATCCACCCGCCTCAGCCTCCCAAAGTACAAGGATTACAGGCATGAGCCACTGCAGCTGGCCAGTAATATACATTTTTAATGAGAAAAAGCATGTTCGATGCATATAAAGTTTTAGTTATGCAAGATGGATAAATTCTAGGGAACTATTGTACAACACAGTAATTCTAGTTACCAGCACTCCATGCCCTTAGAAAATTTAACAGCCCTGTTAACACCAGCCTTATTCTTTCTCCTGTTTTGTGGTTAGCGTCCTTACCACTAAAAGGAAGAAAGGCCCAAAAACCCTTTGCAGATGATGCATACATTTATTATCTTGATTGTGTTAATGGTCTCATGGTTATATGCATATATCCAAACTCATTAACATGTATGCATAGAATTTGTGCAGTGTTTTGTATCAATTATGCCTCTGCTATAATAAAACTGTTAAAAAAAAAGAAACAAATTGAAAGGTTAATTTATTACAAACTTAAAAATACAAAATATCATACAAATAAGAATGAAAAATTTAAAAGTGCATGCACTACTATAAATTTTCCTCATTCATACACTTTATTTTTAGAACTGTTTCAGGTTTACAGAAAAATAAGCAGAATACAATAGGTAGCATTTTCATACTGGTTCCTGTCTCTTAGCAATGCATATTTAAGGTTCCTCTATGTCTTTTCATGTTTTTAGAGTTGATTGCTTTTTATTCCTGGATAATATTGTATTGCATGGATACATCATAGATTGTTTAGCCATTCACCTGTTGAAAGATGTCCTGGTTGCTCCCAAATTCTGGCAACTATATATAAAGCTTCTACAAATGTTTGTACGCATGTTTTTATTTTGACTTTAGTTTTCAACTTACCAAATTTTAAATTTGGGTAAATATGAAGAAACATGATTGCTGGAGTCAATAGTAATAACAAGTTTAGTTTTACAAGAAACAACCAACCTGTATTCCAAAGTGGCTGCATCATTTTGCATTCCCGACAGTAACAAATGGGAGTTCTTTTTACCGTACATCTTCACCCAGTACTTGCCTGCTATTGCCAGTGCTTTGGATTTTAACCTTTCTAAACACATATAATCGTATACCCATTTTTGTTTTAGCTTTCAATTTCCTGTAACATGAGAAGTTGAACATCTTTTTATATGCTTATTTGTTATCTGTACAACTTCTTTGGCAAGATATATATCCAGCTTTTTTTAATTAGTTTTTTTTGTACTTTTTTATTTTTAGTTCAGGAGTACATGTTGCACATGTGCACAATGTGCAGGTTTGTTACGTAGGTTAATGTGTGCCATGGTGGTTTCCCGCACAGATTGTCCTATCACCTAGGTATTAAACCCGGCATCCTTTAGCTATTCTTTCTGATGTTCTCCCTTCTCTCCCCTCTGACCCTCTGACATACCCCAGTGTGTGTTGTCCCCCTCATCATGTGTCCATGTGTTCTCATCATTCCTCTCCCATTTATAAAGAAGAACATGCAACATTTGGTTTTCTGTTTCTGCATTAGTTTGCTGAGGACAATGGCTTCCAGCTCCGTCCATGCCCTTGTAAAAGGACATGATCTTGTTTTCAGGGTTTTTGGCATTGATTATTTCTCATCTGTGTGGATTTATCCGCCTGTCATCTTAGAGGTTTCTTCTCTTTGAATGGAGTTTTTGTGATGGGTTGTTGTTGTTTTCTGTTTGTTTGTTTCTCTTTTAGCAGTCTGGCCATTCTTCTGTAGGGCTACACATTTTACTAGGGATCCAGTCTAGACTCTAGTTGCCTCATTTTTTCTATACCTAGAGATCTCACCAGTGATGTCTGTGACACAGCAAAAATGGCAGCCTGATCCTTCATCTGGAGACTCCATCCCAGGTGGCTAGTCACCTATTGCCAACCCCTACATGGCTATAGTACGTGGTTGGAGTCCCTAGTTCTGAGGTCTCACACAGTCAGGAAGAATGGGATCAGGGTCTCACTTAAAGGAGCAGTCCGCTGCTTTTTGGTAGAGCAGCCGTGCTGTGTAGGGAATCCCTTGAGCCCCTGATCAATTTGGGCTTTCCAAGGTCCACAGCCTGGACCAGCTGCGAAGCCCGAATGGCCAAGGTGGTGGTCTGCCCTACCCCTCAGTCACTCTGTGCCAGGAAGAACACAGGCAGGAAAGGCCAGATGCACTGGCTGAGAAGACCCAATCTGTGAGGAGGAGCCAATTGGTGTCACATTTTAAAGAAGCGATCCGGCCACTCCTTGACAAACCACCTGTGTCATGGTGGAGAATCACCTCTGCCCTTTACAGCTTGGACTCTCCAAAGCCCATAGGCTGGAATGGCTGAGTTGTCTGACCAACCTGGGTGGTAGCCCTCCCCTTCCTTTGCACTCCATTCGAGAGAGAGATCAGACCTCTATCAGTAATATGTGCTGGTGGGCATGGCTGGAGGATCTGGCCAGGAGATCCACTCCAGTGAGGAGAACTGGATCAGGTCCCACTTGAAGCAGTCTGGCCACTATCTGGCAAAACTGCTGTGTTGCACTGCACAGGGGACCCTCCTTCTTCCAGATGTTTGGACTCTCCAAAGACCAGAGACTGGAATGGCTGAGTTGACCAAATAGCAGAGATTGTTATATTGGGGTTCAAGGGTTCAGGGGTGACTTCAGTTCCCCTGAGAAGATGTTTCTCCAGGTTCGTGGTCTATCACCGTGTCAAGAATGAGAGGGGAGACCACGGCATAGTGCAATCACAAAAGTAAATGCCAGACTCAAAAGTGATTTATTTAAAGCACAGAGAGACACAGGAGAAGGAGAGAGAAACAGCTAACTCTCACACTGAGTGAGAGAAAGAAAAGCCCCTCTCATACTGAGTGAGAAGGGTTCCCAGAGGAGGAAAACCAGAGAAGGAAAGCTCCTCTCACACCATTAAATCTCCGAGATGGAAAGAGATGAGAGTGGGGCATGGCGCTAGGAAGTTCTTGCCTTTAAATCTACGCCCCCTCGTGGACTCGGAAAGAGAACACATTCCCTGATTCTTCATCCAAACGTTTGGACTCTCCAAAGCCCTGAAACTGGAACGGCTGAGTTGACCAAACAGAAGAGATGGCACCTACCCCACCCCCCATTACTTTGTTGGGTCTCAGACAGGCTCCACTCTGTTGCCTGTGGCTGGTGGGAATTCCAAGCCAGGGTATTTGTCCTGTGAGGTCTCCTGAAGGTGGGGCCCATAGAATGATGCTGCTCAGCTCCCTGGTTTCTGCCCTATTCCTAAGGATATGTGCGGACCTCCTGCCTTGCTTGAATTGCAGACACCTTTGTGGGGGATCACAAGGAAGGAATGTATAAAGCTCTTGGGTGTCTGTGCTTGCCTGAGCAGCTGTTCTGTCAAGACTTTACACTGTTTTGTGTGTCAGACCTATGGCTTCCATAGTGTGGGTTCACAAGGGGACCTCCTGATCTGCAGGTTCCAAAGATCCCTGAGAGAAGTGTGCCTTCCAGGGGTTGCAGTGGCTTATGCTTTCCTTGGCCGGGAATGGGGGTTCCTTTGGCTCTGTGTCACTCCTGGGTGGGCCGTACTTTTTCCATCCTACTTTTCTTTTTTCTCCTTGGGTTTGTTTTTTCTCTAATCAGTCCCAGTCAGGGAACCTGAATATTTCAGTTGAAGGTGCTGTATTCACTTGCCCTTTTCACTCCTCTCTGTGAGTGCCACAGACTGCAGCTGCTTCTAGTCAGCCATCTTGGCTCCTCCTCCATTTTTTTTCTTTTTGTTGAATTTTAACGTTACTGCTGAATTTTTCAAAAGATTTTAACGTAAGTCTTACGGATTTTCTCTTAGTTTGTTGCTTGTCTTCTTATTTCCTTAACAGTAGTGATCACTAATCATGGCCTTTCTTTCATTCTTGATATCAGTAATTTGTGACTTAGCTTTTTTCTCAGCCTAACTAGAGATGTATAAATTTCATTGATGTTTTCAAAGAAATAATTTGTTTTATTGATTTTTCCTATTGATTTCTTATTTTCAGTTCCATTGATTCCTGCTCTAATTTTTATTTTTTTTACTACTTATTTGGATTTTGTTATTTTCCTTCTATCACCCTAAGCTAGAAGCTTAGATTATTAATTGCTCTATTTTCTACAATCACAATTTGTATTAATATGTATAGGTTATAATGAAAAGAATATAGAAAAGTTAAACAAGAATTATAGGATATTATTCTGAAATTTCGAATATTGATTTGAAACGGAAAAAAAAATCCTACAACCATACTTTAAATTTATTATTAATTAGATTAATAATTGCTTAAAAATGAATATGTAGGCAAATTTTTTAAAATACTTTAACTTTTCCAATCCATAAATACTTTATCAAAAAACAGGTTTAACCAGTGAAAGGCACAATGATATGTATCCCTTCATTTTTCCTGCCAACATATCAATAAGTAAATGGCCTTAGGATTCTTAATATTAGAAATGTATTGTATAATGTGATCTGAAATGACTCCCATTTTTGTTAAGTTAGATATTTGTGGGTAAAACCCCCGTTTATCTGCCACATATTTAGATCTCTTTAAATTTAATGATAGTAAATATTTCTCACGTGACTGATTTTTTAAAATTATATATCAAATTAGTATTTTGTATTATAATGCCTCTCAATGTGTATTATATTACAGCTATAAGAAATATTTGTATTTTACTTTAGGATTGTGTTAACTATTAGCATTACACTTTTTTATAACTTTGAGGTTTTGTTGTTGAAGGCAAACAGGATTTATCTAATAGTGATTTAGAAGGACTGGTGGCTGGTCTATTTCCACTAACTGTATCTATGGAGATGGTGATAATTCCATCTGCACCATTACTAAGTCTAAATACTCACATTCAAAGTTCTAGAATTATGTAACAGATGTCTTTATCTCATTACATGGTTACTAGGGGGTTGTTTCATCTGGTGTATTTTGATACCATGTGTACCTTAACAAGCAATCTGGCATAAGCCTTCTGTTTATAGCACTAGAAAACAGAGCATTGTTATATGTCATGGCTACTGTTAATTACACTGATGTGCAAGGCATCACTAAAGCTTGAAATGCTCAAGACATGTCAGGAAAATTTGTTTTTACTTAAGCTACTTTTAAGGCTCAGATTTAAATAAACAATATATGTGACAACTAAGTATAGTACAATATATCATTGTGTTTACAGCTTTGTTGAGACTAATCTGTTGGCAAGTTCAGGTTGTTGGTCAAATTTCTAGTGAGAAAAAGTTTCCATTATTTCAATTAACTTCCAACAATTTCACTTCACTTTAATTGAACACATAAACATTTAATGTTTACTACATTCACAATTTGAATTAAGTGCAATTTACAGTAAACACAATTTTGGCCACAAAAATCGTTACAATTTGTGTTGCCTAAACATATTAAAAACTAATTATAGTGGAAAGAAGATTATAATAATTCAGAAAATAATTGCTGAATATTTACATTATATGTCTCTAAGCAGTGATAAAATGAAAGGAGATGAAGTTCCTGCTGTGGAATGCTTATTTCATATATATATATATATATATATATATATATATATATATAATGACATTGAGCCATATATATATAATGACATTGAGCCAGGCATGGCGGCACACACCTTTAACCCCAGCATGTTGGGAGGCTGAGGCGAGCAGATCACATGGGTTCAGGCATTTGAGACCAGCCTGACTAACATGGTGAAACCCCATCTCTACTAAAAATACAAAAATTAGCACACAGTGGTGGCAGACGCTGGTAATACCAGTTACTTGGGAGGCTGACACAGGAGAATCGCTTGAACCCAGGAGGAGATTGTAGTGAGGCAAGATCAAGACACTGCATGCCATCCTGGGTGGCAAAGTGAGATCCTGTCTCAAAAAAAAAAAAAAAATGACATTGAAAGAAAGTCAATTGCAAGAAATCATCATACTTAAAACTTTTTTATTCAAGGAGAAAAAATTAAAAGGAAAACAATTAACTTGGCATATTTGGCTATAAATGAGGAAAAAATGTTATATGTGTGATTAAGAGAATAATGTATCACTCTCAACTTATATAGAATAGTATATATGTATATATAGACAAGTGTCAGTTCTGTTACATGTTAGCTGTTTAGTCTAAATATGAAGTTTTGCAAAATTTTGCTTTCTTCATTTTAACACAGCTTCCTAGCTTCTTTCCATCCTAATATCCTCATAGGTTAAAGAGAACAGTCTTTTTGTCTACTTTCTCAGTTGCCTTGAAAGCTAAAAAGCATTATTTCATATAAAATATTTAGTGAAAACTTGACATAAGGAAGCACTCAACTGCTCATTATTATTATATTTTGACTTATAATATTGGCCTACACAGAATAGAATATATAAGCTAAGCAACACCCAAAAGCTTTTAGCATAGAGATTTATTCATAACCAAATATGGTAATTAAGTTTCATCAAATTCCCATAAGTGCATTTGTTTTCTTTTAATTTTTAATAACCAAAAGCACATTTTAACTTAAAACATCTATCTATAACTGTTATACATTTATATTTAAGAATGCAACTAAGTTGACATTTGATAAATTTGAAGGAATAGCAACAAATTTATGAATATTCATAAACAACGCTATCTTGATTTTTTATCAGTGATACTAATTGTAATCAATATGAATTCCAAATGAGATTTTGAACACAAAATAATTTCCCATTTTAGTAGAAATAGAATGGTATAGATTAGGATAAAGCCCTGAAGAGAGACTTACTGGGTTTGGATACAGGTTCTGCCTTTTATTAACATGATGACCTTTGACAACTTATGCCCTCATGGTGTCTTATAGTCTCTGCTCTAAAACAGAGATAATAACATACCTTCCTCAAAGGCTATTGTGAGGAATAAGATAATTAATAAATATAAAGCAATTCTATTGACTGAATGTTTGTGCCCCTGCCAAAAAAATTTTATGTTGAAAGTTTAACCCCAGTGTGGTGGTACTAGAAAGTAGGGGCTCTTGAAAGTGGGCAAATAGGGGTACATTTTAAGGTTATTAGTGCCTTTATAAGAGAGACTTGAGAGATACCCATAGTCAGTTCTGCCATGTGAAGTTACAGTGAGATTGTTGTCTATGAGGTAGTAGGTCTTCCTCAGACACCAAATATGTCAGCACCTTAATCTTGGACTTCACAACCTCCAGAACCATGAGAAACAAATTTCTGTTGTTTGTAAGTCACCCAGTCTCTGGTACTTTGTTATTGCAGTTAGTAATGGCTAAAGCTGATTCATGTCAGATCTCCATGTAGCCTGGTATATTTCCATGTGCTAGACCATTACAGCAAATAACCCTGTCTGTATTAATTTAATCCAGTGTATCCCAAAAATAGTCATTAACAAAATTTTTTTCTCAGTTTTTTTTGCACAATTTGTATTAATGCCTCAAACACCTATGAAAGTAATATTTGAGATAATAATTTAGTAAAACCCACTTTTTTGTTCTACATACATTTTGTAAAACACCCCAAGACCAAGGATGCATAGAGATTATTCTAAATTGTGGGTGAAGGAAGATCCGCCAGGGAGTCTTGGCCAGCAAGAGGGTCCCGGCCTGAAAGAGGGGGTGCGAGGAAATAAAGAGAGACAGAACGGCTGGGATCTGGAGGACAGAGAAGTCAATGCCTAAGCAGCGAATTTATTTTTGTCCAGGGTCTCAATATATACCTTAATATCAAAGGTGCTTACATAATCAACAATAAGAGGAATGGAAAGTTACAAAATATAAGATCACGAAAACAATCTTATGGGGAAGCATGACATTCAAGGATCATAAAAGTGGGCAGGTGGTATGCTTTATCTGTTTGTACCAAAACACACTTTTGTAAATAACAATACCTAAGAGTCACAAGCTAAGCCATAAAGTCATTATCTAGGGTTCAAGGCAGTCATGTGGATAAGCTTAAACTTCTTGAAAAACAAAGTCATAAAAGTCATACAGAGACCTAGTGGAGACATAATGTCTGACAAAACCATACAACCCTTGCCCAAGCGTCATTGCAGTCAGAAGTAGAAACCTTTGCAACATCAATCATTTCTCAGTTCCTTCTTTCCCATAGCTCGACTGCCTCCAGCAGGAAACTGTGTTTGGACTCAAGCTCACCGTCTGGTGAGGCCCACACATTAGGGGGGCCTCTCACGGGAGCATTCCCCACACTAAATTTTATAGGCATTGTTTAAATATGACTTAGGAAATGTATTCCTGACATGCAGTCAGATTCTGCTTGCCCACTAATTACTGGTGGCTAAATAATTCTATGTGAGTTTCATGCTGCTCTTTTAGGAGAGAATGATGGGACATGAATAATATTTTAAGTAAATAAAAGGAGAATGATTTATCCATTATAAAACCTATATTGAGCATGTGTTATGTACCTGGGAACATACAGGGGTAGGAGGTTTACAAAGAAGGAAACTAAAGGCAAATGGAGATGGGGGCAGTTCAGGAATTATGATACTTTATCTGTGTATTAAGTGAAAGATAAGGTGTCAATGATATAGGAAGCATTTTGTGTAAATATACAGGACCCAAATATTCTGAAAATATTTTTTCCAAACATGTGGGATCTAAGATTTACTTAATTACAGTTCAGAATACAAGACCTATAAGTCTACCATACATTTTAAAAGCCATAAACCCTTCAAACAAGTGTAAAACAAAATATTATTATGACATTATAAATGAACAGCTTTATAAAATAAAAAGGGTTATATAATGGGAACTCTATCATCAAAATCTGGAGTCATGATTTTAATCGAGTTTTACTTTAGTTAATTTTTTTTTTTTTTTACTTTCTCTTTACTTACACAAAATTTGAAAGTTCTTAGAATTGTAGGATTTAGGAGAAAAGAGTAATTGTTTTCTATCTGTGTAACACAGATTTATAAATGTAGGTGCTATAGGTTCCAGAAATTAGGGAGAATTCTAACTAGAAAAACAAAAGACAAAAGAAAACAGAAAAATGCCTTGTCTTCCATGAGAAGATGTCATTTACCCTTACCAAAAAAATGAATGTGGTTTCCACGTCTTATGGAAATTCAAGGTTCATACATCTAGTTTACCGAATACCTCTATCATAGGTTACTAGAATTCCAGAATTTCCAGTCTCCTTCACATTACTCTATTGCAGCAGTTGCTACCCAGTGCTTCACCCTCTATCTGCAGCACATCTTATTTTCTGTATAGTAGATATCTTCATATATAGTTTGTAAAAAAATAATTTATTAACAAAAAGAAAATCATAAGATGGATTAAATAAATATGTTTATTAATAATACCGTAGAAAAATGGAAAACCATAGAGGAAATCTTCAGTTTTGACCCAATTTAGAAGATAAAGGAAATCTTGAAAAATTAAGAAATGTGAATAACATTTTCCATTTATAACTTCATTAACTGTATGCCAGCTTATAAATCAACTCTTCACTGATTAATTAATGCAACATTTATTTGATAAATATGCACCATGTGCAGGCATAGTACTAAATGAATGGATAACCATTCTTGCAATAAAATAATTAATAGTCTGCCAAGAATTCTAAGAGAATTTTTTAAATGAGGATGTAGAGTTAAATTATCAAATATTTGGTAAAATTATAAAGAAGCTGAAAGAAGCACTTTTAAAATAACTTTAGAATTGTTGTTGTATATAATATGTAATAGAAAATAATTGCCTCACATGATATTAAAACGATAAATTCATTAATTTCTATGATTGGATAAATGATTAGAATATTCATAGATTGTAACACAGGTTTTTGATTTTCTATTAGAAAACAAAAAATTGAATTGATGCTGTCAAATTGGTGGTTTTCCTTAATTTTTAATATATTATTGAGGATAAAATTTAAATTATAATTTTCTGTATGCCAAAATCCTTTGTACTTGAAATGAGATCATTAGAAATTCTATACACCTTCACTTTTGTCTTAGTTTTAAGAAAAGTATAACTTTGCATTGTTGTTCATTTAACATTGGCAAAGTAATATCTTATTCATAAAAACAAAATTATTGATGCTTTTAAAAACTCAATCATAATTGTACAAAGCATTTTGTCACATAGTGCTCCATTGTTTTTGAGGAGATAATAGAAAATGTGTGTCTCTACACTAAAAAATAGAATATATGCAAATAGTTTGGATAGGAATGATAAAACAACTATTAAGAACTATATGAGAACATCCTGATTTTTAAACTTATGGATAATAAAAAATATTTTTAAATCTACTTTATCTTTACCTTATTATTGTAAGAGATACATGTGTATTCAAAATAATCTTAGGCTTCTTATTCATTGTGTTTCAATCATTTCTTTTTATATTCCATTGAGATCAGCAAGAAATATGCCTATACTGCATGTGTGTGTGCACGATTGTGTATATGTATGTGCATATTTATTCCAAAGCTGATACATTTTTAAGGTAATAAATGCAAAATCTTTTGGAGCTGACATCATATGTTAAGCTCACACATTAAACGAGCTCTTCTTTCTTTACTGTTTCATTAGCTCTGCATAAATTAGGACTTGCATAAAATACAGCCTAGCTAACATGGATATGTAGATACAATACTACCTTTAAAACATAGGCACAAAACAACTTTAGCAATGAGACAAAATGTATAAAGCAGATTTTAACAAACATGAGTCATCTCTGTTCATCAGCAGAAAGTAAAAGAGGAATGTACTGCCAGAAGGGACATCTTATGAGATTAGAAAACATTTTCAGTTAATCTGAAAAATAATGTTACACACTCATGACTTCCATGAAATATTTAATAATTCATACTTATGCAACTCACTTTCAGCAAATTGGAACGAAATAGAAGTCTTTAGCTGGAGAACTTTCAAATCCAGCTTCTTCATTTTTATAATTAATAGTAAAAAGTAGGTTTTTTTCTGTGCATTTTTCCCATTGTTTTAACTGTATTTAATCTTTAGTAAATTGTGTATGTGAAGTTTCAGGATGAAATTGTTCTCTGATAAACTGTTGTTAGAATCGATTGCAGTAATATGCTAAAATCCCATACTGATTCTATTTTCAAGAATTGTCTAACTTAGCAGATTGTTAAATATTATTTATATTATTTAATAATTTAAGAAATTGTGCAAAATGGTATATAATATTGAAAGTAAGTATAGAATAATAAATGATTATGCCCTGTATGTATATAGATTTTTACAATAGGCTTTATTTTTAGGAATAGTTTTAGCATAAAGAATTTAGAAGATAGCACAGAGTGCCCATTTATTGTGTACTCAATTTCCCTTATTATTAATACCTTGTATTAGTCAGATATATTTGTTATGATTAATAAACCAGTATTTTTACATAATATATTCAAATTATCTTAAATTTTACCTAATCCTTTTGTTGTTGCAGGATCCCATTCAGACACAACATTTCATTTTGTTGTCATGTCTCTTAGGCTCTCCTTGGGTGAGACAGTTTCTAAGACTTTCCTGGCTTTTGATAACTAGAATACTTTTGAGAAGTATTGGTTAGGTATTTTACAGGATAAGCCTCCCTTGAAATTTGTCTGATGTTTTTCTTATGGTTAGACTGAGGTTACGTATTTTTGAAAGGAATATCAGAGAGGTAATATGTGATTTTCATCCAGTATATGAAGGATACATATCATCAACATGATTTATAATTGTTAATGTTGACACCTGGCTCAGGTAATGTTTGTCAAATTTCCCTAAGTTTTCTCTTCATTTTCTTCCATCGTTTATGGACAGAAGTCACTATATGCATTCCACATTTAAATGGTGGGGGGTAATATGCCCCTTCCTGAAGGTAGTAGCCCCCTTATCCATGGTTTTAGTTCATGGTTTCAGTTACTGTAGTCACCTATGATTCAAAACATTACATGGAAAATTCCAGAAATAAACAACTTATACAGTTTAAATTGTGTCCTGTTTTGAGTAACAGTGATGAAAATTTTCACCACCCCACTCTATCTCTTCTAAGACATGAATCATCCCTTAGTCCAGCGTGTCTATGCTGTAATTCTACCTGCTCAGTAGTTGCTTAATGGCCCCCGGGTTATCAGACTGACTGTCATGGTATTGTAAAGCATGTGTTCTATTAACCCTTATTTTATTTAACAATGGTCACAAGTACAAGAATAGTGATGATGGCAATTCAGATATGCCATAGAGAAACTATAAAGTACTTCCTCAGAGTAAAAAGGTAAAAATGGATAGTTTTTGACTTAATAAGGAAAGAAAAGGTATCCTATACTGAGATTACTAAGATCTAAGATAAGAACAAATTTCTATCTGTAAAATAGTGAAGAAGAAAAAGAAAATCTGTGCTAGTTTTGTTGTTGCACCTCAAACTGCAAAAGTCACGGTGGCAGTGCATGACAAGTAGTTAAGGTGGAAAACACAGTAATTTGTGGGCAGAAGAGATGAACAGAAAAGTGTTCCAATGGGCAAAAAATTGATTTTATAGTATCTGTGGTTTCAGGCATCTACTGGGAGTCTTAGAATGTATCCTCCATAGATAAGAGAGACTACCTTACATAGATTATTTAGAATTCTACTGCATGGCTGATTTATCTACTCTCTCCTGTTTGTTACTTTATTCAACTATTTATTTATGAGTATGGAATCACACATATATATTTTATTTTATACTATGGGACATTATGGAATACTGCTTTATTAATTTTATTGCTCAAATTATTCTAGTGTTGCCCAATGGGAACTCTTTCAGTGGGCTGGTTGCTGTGGCACTTTGGTATATCTCTGTCAATGTGTGTTTGTGGGTGTGGGTGTGGGTGGATGTGGGTGTGTACGTGCTGAGTACTATCTTACTTCTAGCAATACAGGATGTTCCAGGATTATCTTTCATGTTTTTTGCCTCATTCCTACAACCAGACTTTCTTCGAGGAGTCCTGGCTCCTTTGATGAACACTAATATTAGAAACCAAAATCTGAGTGGTAAATATGCTCTTTACTAGCAGAGCATTCCTACATATTTTGATTTCTTTTAACCAGGGAAAAGATACCAAGCTCTGTGTTTATGGTTATGCTCTGATAAAAACTAAAGGTGAAAATAACACCAATTTGTGGAGCACCCTACAGCTTCTCAGGGGCTCTGTAGTCCAATAATTTAGGAAATGAATGCTTTTGTATTATAAGATAGAGTTGTAGTCAAAGAGGAATGAATCAAAAACTGTATTGATTTGAAAAATTTAAAGAACACTCAAGAGAAACCAAGTTTTTATGAATAGGAACTGTCACTAGCAGAAAAATAAAAGAAGGTCTAGATCAATGGAAAACAACTGACAAAATAAAAGTGATGGTGACAGGAAGGTGATTGGAAAAGTCTAAAACATTACTGCTGTTGAAGCCTATGGTAGCCTTAAATTTGTTAAGTCCTTATTATATGCCTCTGTAGTATACACCATTGAATACTATTATTATTATTCCTAATTGGTCCAAGTTGGTGGTTTGTACAAAATCGTTCATTTTTAAGAAGCAGGATCAGGAAACCTTGCATTTTAGCTATTGAGGTCACAGCTATATAATGACCATTGCTTTAAAATATGTATTTCATCTAGAAAGGCAATGCCCTAACTATGCAGAATATTGCTCTCATTAATATGTTTCTTTAGCTGCACCTTAAAAAAGTTGTTTCAACATGATTTTCTGCCTCTAAGTGACCAGTGTGTGGCAGGACAAGTCCCCATTGTCCCACCTTCTTGAAGTAGTATGCATGCCTTGGGCCAAGAGATGTTACACAAACATCTGTGATGACAAATTAGACAACCTGTGAGCCAAAGGACAAAGGAACTTCAAAAGATTTCATGTTTTTAATGTGGGCATTGAGAACTAGAAGTTCTTCAAGGCATAAATAAGAGACAAGAATTTCAAAGAGTGGAAAACTGTGAATAAGAACACACATACTATTTTCATTGATTACAAGAATCATCCTGTCTCAAGAAAAAAAAAATGTCCATCCTTTTTACCTAGAGTCCTTTAAGATAGTTGCGTTACTTATTTTTTAAAAAAGATCTAAAATATAATTGAATTTAATGTTAGTTTAAGGTATAATCTGTTGTCCACAAATAACTTCCAATTGGATTGTTAAGTGGCTCTATCTATATATCTTCTATTATCTATTTATCCTTAATAACTTATCTCCCTATTTATTCATATATGCATCTATCCATCTGCCATTTTGTCTTCTCTCTCTACCCATTATTTTTGCATAAGATATATAAACAATAATATTATAATGTCTAAAGCAGTTATTGAATTGTACAGTGGTACTATCATCTGATAATGCTTCACAGTGGATCTGATATTTATGATTAGAAAAATATTTCAATGAAGAATGTGATTTAGTGAAGAAGAAGATGGTTACTTTTAACCATATGAAAAAAAATATAGTCCCAGAACTAAGGCTGAATACTTATCTAGTTTCTTTGAAATCTGTGGTTTTTCTAAGATTATAGTAGTTAGATAAAAGTTTGAAGAGCAAGTAACAACTAAATTTAGGATATCAAAAAATATTTTCAAATTAACTTCTCAATGAAAACAAGCTTTTTTAAATCAGTTAAATTACATATTATGTGAGAAATTATAATTTCTCCGCTGAAATAGTTATAGAAAAATGAAAAGTTATGTGTTAATACAATTTATCACTTTCTACTTTACAAAACAAATTTTAATTAGTCTTTATTAATTTTTAAATAATTTATTAGTATAAAATTAGTGTCACTCTTTTCATATACACATGTTGATCAGGTTAATTAGATGTTAATCACACAAAGGAAGTATATATAATATACAACTATTTGGATCTTATTATTAATTTAATAAAATAGTTTCTAATTTTGCTTAATAATTAAAATAGTGAAATATTTTTCTTTTGAAAAACATATGTAACTTCATATCTAAATACTGTCATTGTGATTCTGTCAAACATTCTGTATGTTTTAAAGTAGAGATAAAAATACATTTTGAATACAATTTCATGAAAAGTCTAACATCTATTACAGTTACTTGCTATCTCATATAAGGTCAAGGGCTATAGAATTTCTAAGACACTAACATACTGTTGAGATAGGCGATCAGCAAGACTTGCTTTCCAAGCACTGGTGATGACCCCAGTCTCTACACTGCTGATCAGAGCAGGATGTGGTTGAAACAGTGTGCAGTGAAGAAGCCAGCTGAAACCAGCAGATAGTGACAGAGAAAAGCGACTTTGGGTTGCCCTCACTGCTTATTACCGTAAAGACACTCCTGCTGGTGCCATGACAATTTACAAATGACATAGCAACAGGCCCTGACAGTGGCTCTGAATATTTGTATGGTTCTGGAAACTCCCTTCCCCTTTTCTAGAAATTTCTGAATAACCTACCTCTTAATTACTATAAATACTGTTGTCAATAGCCCATACACTGCTACTCTGGGCACACTGTCACTTGGGTAGCCCTGCTCCGCAAGAGTCAGTGCCTCTGCTGCTGCTGGTGTTCACTGTTGCTTCAATAAAAGTTGCTAATCGACAGTCTTGCCCTTGAATTTCTTCCTGAATGAAGCCAAGAACTCTCCGAAGCTAAGCTACAGTTTTGGGGCTCACCTGCCTTGCATGTCTACGAACCTGTAAATGTAGTGTCTTCCTTTCAAGACAAATTCAGTGATTATCTCATTTGCAAGGCTTTCCATGACACATTTAGTACCAGAGTCAGCAAACTTTTTCTGTAAGAAGCCAGATGGCAAATATTTCTGCTTTGTGGGCAGTACATATGGTCTCTGCCACAACTACACAACCCTACTGTTGTAGTGTGAAAGCTACCATATAATCCTCAGGGACAAGATCAGTAATAGCAGAAGCTACAAACAGTAAGGAAACTCACAGAGAATACACAACTCAAGAAACAATTATGAGTATCAGCTGCCCCTTATTACTTTAAGATTATCTTTCCCTGCATCCTCACTTGTAAAATATTTTTAGCTTAATAAGGATGATGTAATACTTAAAATTATCCTTTCAGTTGCCATAAGTTAGGGTATACTCAGCCCTTTTTCACCACCACAATAAGCCAGTTAATTAAGTGAGCACTTTCTGGTAGTGGTCAAAAAATATCCCTAACTCACACCTTTAGTTTTCCTATTTATTGTACAATGAATCTGTGTGTTACAACTAATACTCAGAGGATAAATCTCTTTTGTTCTGACAGTCTCAACTTCTTTCTCTAAGACAGGCAACACATTTACTAATAATTAAAAAAAAACAACTTAAATCCCCTGATATAAATATTACATTTGATTCTATTCTTTCATAAAAGTAATATCTTCTATCAAAATGTGAAGACAAGAAGATATTCTTTATTTTCTAAAATTGTTTTCAGAAAGAAGAGTCAAAATCGGCCACCTCCATAGAATTCAGACTGCCAACACTTAAACATTTATTTAGTGCTTCCCGACTTCTTCATATATTTATACATATATATATATATACATACAGATCAGTGTTAATTAGAAATTATAAAGGGGGTTTATTATACAATATTCAACTAGTTAGATTACAAATTTGGTTTCATATTCTCTGATGTGTAGAAAATTTGGAGCATGGAGAGAGATTAAGACTCATCTGGCCACTGGGAGAGCTGTAGATTTAAGTTTGGCGAAGAAATTACCTTTTATTTAGAATTTCAAAGTTCAGTTTCAGTAAATAAAGTACACTGGGTTGAATGCAGACTGAGAGGCATAATCATTATACTTTTCATTATTATGTATTCATTGTTTAGCTCTCATATTGTCTACATAGACATGCTGTGGTTTCCAAAGAGAGTGAACTATTTTATTTTATCTTTATATGCCAGTATCTGGCACAAAGCTTGGTACACCTCACCTAATGCGTTAAAAATATTAAGTAGTAGTGTGAAAAATTCTGAAGGCCATTGAATGATCTGTCTCTAAGTCAGTCTACTTAGGTAGAATCGTGTGACAAAAGCAACAGTCTGCAAACATTTTCTGGATGTCTGCACATGTAAATAAGTGAATGATGCATTAAATATAATACACATTAACACATATCTAATTAATTTAGCTTCTTATGCCTGATAAAAGAATAATGAGAAACTCTAAAAGATATTGCTTTGAGATATTTCCCCCTGGACTCATTTACAAGCTAACAGAAGGATGTAAATCTGGTAATCGGTAAAATTTGCATATTTGTGAAAGAAAGATCTGTGAGATGATAGATCACTAGGAATTTTGCTCTATTTGATATTTTATAAGTTCATGCCATCAGATGGTGAATCCATTTGGGAAAAAAAAATTCTCCTAGAAAATTTGAGGCTAAACACTGAAATATAATAATATACAATGTGAGAATGTCTCCTTTGACTTTGTATTTGCATTTCCCTGCACATCACAAAGGGGCTTGCACATGGCTCATAAGGAAATTAATATGGTAATAATGTTAGTAAAATACAAAACTTTTTGAAGATCCTTCCAAAATAAAATAAAATTCCCTTAGATTATATGAATAGCCTTCTATTATCTGTGTTAATATCTTAAAATTAAATGTTCTCCCCCAGAATCAAATACAATCCTAAAATATTTTTGTTTCAATTAAGTAAGAGTTTCTGACTTAGGGAATACAGCTAACAGTCAGTGATCTGACAATATACTTTAGATACTGTAAGGGGAATAATGCATAAGTGAACACTCTACAAAGGATAACCATAGATAAAATGGGAGTTTTAAGAGTGTGCAATCAGAGATGCGTAAGAAACAGAGTTGCACATAAATGGATCAAGAACGTTAATTTTTTGGCAAAATGTAGGAAAAAAAGAAAAACCTTATAGGTGCATACTGTTTAATATTAATATTATATATTATTTAAGGAGTTTTTATAATGTTGTTTGAAAAAAAAAACAGGCATTTGTGCTTGCTATGTTCTCTTTTGGTTAGATAGATCTTCACTTAATTTACTGTCTTGGTTGGGGGTGGTAGCTCATGCTTGTAATCCCAGTACTTTGGAAGACCAAAGCTGGTGAATCACGAGGTCAAGAGATTGAGACCATCCTGGCCAACATAGTGAAACCTCATCTCTACTAAAAACACAAAAATTAGCCAGGTGTGGTGGCACGTGCCTGTAGTCCAGCTACTTGGGAGGCCGAGGCAGGAGAATCACCTGGAGGTGGAGGTTGCAGTGTGCCAAGATCACACCACTCTGGCCTGGCAAAAGAACAAGAATTCATTTTGAAAAAAAAAAAAAATACTGTCTTATCACTATGTACTCATTAATTACTTTGAGTCTTTGTTTAAACATCTTCTCTGACCACCTTATCTACAATAATTACAATTACTTTTGCCACATTATTGTAACTGGGCTTTTTTCTTGAGTGCTGGTGAGGCACAGCTCCCCCAAGAGAATGCTGTGGGTTCTTGGCCTCCAGTCTCTTAAAGAATAAGTGATGGGACCACTGCAGGTGCACCGTATGCTCGTACAAGTAAATATCAGACCCAAGAAGTGTTGCAGAAAGGTGATTTTATTTAGGTAGAGAAAAGAGAAGAAAACGAGAAGAGAAAGACTTCCGTGAAGAGTGTGGAAGGCAATTCCAGAGGGGAAAGGGATCCGCACCCCCCCATGTGGGAGGGCATTCCAGAGGGCTGGAAATCCACTGGGGGTGAAGGAGCAGGGGAATTTATCCTGGGAGAAATTCCCGCCTTCCTAAGTTCCTCTGGCCAATGGAAGGAGTTACTTTAAACTTCTACTGGGATGATTGACTCTTAGTTTCTTTCCACACCAGTGAAATTCAAACATAAACCACTAAATCTCCTGGGTGGAGAGATATGGGAGGGGAGCATGACACAGGGAAATTCTTTGAATCTGTTATGAATAATGCATGGTTTTCTGTTTTTAATTATTAAAGAATGAGATTATTTTAACTAACAAAAAGGAAGTTGAAATAAAAATGATTTACAGTTGAACATGGTAAAAAATGCAAACTACGAAAGTCTAATCATGGTCAATAGTAAAGAGCATGAATCCTTTAAAATAAAAATACCAGGCTATTTTTCAAATTTTCTCTCATATTTTCATGTTGATTTGGTTCCCAAAATGAAATAAATATCCAAAGACTATTTTGCTAACTGTAGAGATAAGCCAATAGATACATAACATATTCATGCTCAATTAGAGATTGCTATTTTGATCATTTATTTCATTCCTGTTGTCTGTAACTGTGAAAATAATCTAACAATATAGAAGACACTCTATACTCAGTAACAAAACCAATGCTTGTCACCTCCCACAAAAATATATATATATATATTATGAAAACAAAATAAAGAAAAAAATCAATTTTGATGGAACACATATATGCAAAAAATAAACTAAATTAAAACACAAATTATCTTATGTATACGGCATTGCTAAATGTGTTAAAATAACTATTTTCTGCACTATGATTTTTCCTTTTGTTTAATATATTATTAAGACCTAAAACTTTTCTTAGAAATTAAGTTGAAAGTTATTTACTTTGCAGTGAGCTAGATATTTGAAAAAAATTAGCTGCTATGATTTTATGTATTTATTGTTTTTTATTTTTATTTTGTAAGAACACTAAACATGAGATCCACACTCAACAAGTTTTTTTAAATTTTTTATTTCTAATTATAATGGGTACATAATAAGTGTGTATATTACTGGGGTACATGTAATATTTGGATACAGTCATGCAATGTGTAATTATCAAATCAGGGTAATTAGGGTATTAATTTATCAGTTATTTTTGTTAAAAATATTCCTATTTTACTCGTAGTTATTTTGAAATATGCAATAAATAATTGTTGACTATAGTCACTGTTGTGTTATCAAATACTAGATAATATTGATTCTAACTGTATTTTTGCACTTGTTAGCCACCTCTACTTTATGTCTCCATCCCCACTACCATTCCCAGCATCTAGTAACCATCAATCTAGTCTCTGTGAATTCAATTGTTTTAATTTTCAGTTTTCACAGGTAAGTGAGAACATGCAAAGTTTCCTTAACAAATTTTTTAGTGTTAAATACAATGTTACCTAAAGGCACAATGTTGTACATCACGTCTCTAGAACTATTGGAATTGTATATGTGTTGGTTAGTAACTCCCCATTCTCCTCCCCTAGTTCCTGACAAACATTCCATTCTTTATATCTATGTGTTAGTATATTTTAGATATTTTATATAAGTGGAATCATGGAATATTTGTATTTCAGTGACTGGTTTATTTCACTTATCATAATGCCCTACAGATTCATTCGTGTTATTTACACATTTTAGGATTTTCTTCTTTTAAGGCTGAATAATATTCGATTATATATATGGATACCACATTTTCTTTATTCATCTGCTGATGGATATTCAGATTGTTTACACATGTTGGCTACTGTGAATAGAGCTGCAGTTAATGTGAGAGTTGTTATATCTCTTAAGGATTTCCATTATTTTGGATACATATCCAAAGTGGGTATAGTAGCTTTATTTTTTTAATTTTAATGTTATTATTTTATTTTTGAGATGCAGTCTCTCTCTATCACCTGGCTGGAGTGCAATGGCACAATCTCTGCTCACTACAGTGTCCACCTCCCAGCTTCAAGCAATTCTCCCACCTTAGTCTCCTGAGTAGCTGAGACCAGAGGCAACCAACACCATGCCCGGCTATTTTCTTGTATGTTTAGTAGAGATGGGGTTTCACCATGTGGGCCATGCTGGTCTTGAACTCCTGACCTCAAGCGGTCTGCCTACCTTGGCTTCTCACAGTGCTGTGATTACAGGTGTGAGCCACCACACTTGTCCAGCTAGCTTTATTTTATTTATTTTATTTTTAATTTTTGAAGAATCTTTATTCTGTTTTCCACAGTGGAAAATGACAGGTGGATATTCAATTTCCCCCATATCATCTGTGGAAGAAACTATCCTTTCCTTATTGTGTAACTTGGCACCTTTGAAGAATGTGATGGTTAATACTGTCAACTTGATTGGATTGAAAGATACAAAGTATTGATTCTAAGTGTGTCTGACAGGGTGTTACCAAAGGAGATTAATGTTAGATTCAGTGGGCTGGGAAAGGCAGACTCACCTTTAATATGGAGGGGGCAATCTAATTAGCCACCAGCATTGGCTGGAATATAAGCAGGCAGAAAAATGTGAAAAGAGAGACTGGCCTAGCCATCCAGTTTACAGTATTTTTCCCACGACGGATGGCTCCTGCCCTCTAACATCAGATTCTAAATTCTCAAGTTTTAGAACTGGGACTGGCTCTCCTTCCTCCTCAGCATGCAGATGGCCTATTGTGGAACCTTGTGATGGTGTGAGTTAATACTTATTAAACTCCCATATATATATATATATATATATATATACACACACACACATATATATAAAATATATATATATAATACATATATATACATATATATTATATATTATTATATACATTTATATATATAATATATATATAAAATAATTTAATATATATAAGCTGGAAGAGCAATTCCTCCAGCTTTTTATATATATATATATATATATAAAATATATATATATATAAATATATATATACATAAAATATATATATACAAAATATATATATAATATATATATGTGTGTGTGCACATATATATATTTCATTATATATATATGTGCATACATATATATGAATATTCCAATAATTCTGTCCCTCTAGGCAACCTTGACTAATATATTGAAGATCAATTGAATATCTATGTGTGAGTCTATTCCCGAACTCTCTATTCTGTTCCATTGGTCTGTATTTCTGTCTTTGTGCCAGTACCAACTGTTATAATTACTGTAGCTTTATGATGTATATTATTTTCAATCAGGACAGGTGATGCCTCTGGCTTTATTCTTTTTTTCCAAAATCATTTCGGCTATTGGGAATTTTTTCTGGTTCCTTATGAATAAAATTTTTTTTTCTGTTCTTATAAGAAAGGTTATTAGGATTTTAATAGATGTTCCATTAAATCTCTAGGTCTCTTTGTATGGACATCTTAACAATATTGAATCTTCCAGTCCATAAATATTAAATCTCCTTCCATTTTGTGTGCCTCACAAATTTCATCAATATTTTGTAGTTTTCAAAGTACATATCTTTCACTTTCTGAGTTAAATTAAGGCTAAGTATCTGATCATTTATAAATACCCCACTTTACTTTGCTGATATGTTTCGAGTAAAATAATTTTCATAACAAACCTTTTATTAATCATATGTATTTAAAGGTAATTGATGTATCCTATATATTCTTCAAAAATTAACTGATTTTCTGTAGGAGATGCTTTTAAAACAGTGTTTTCCTAGTCAAGTAATATGTATTAATCTGTATTCTAAACTAGACATTCTGCTGATATTAAAGTATTCAGATATTAAAGTATGAACAAGACAAATATATTTATTGTTTTTTAAAAAATTGGTGGCCTTTCTGGGGTAAGATAATTAAAAATATAACTAATTATTAAGAAGTAATATTTTTAAGTTACGGGAAATAAAGAGGCTGTGAGATAAATTATATTTCATTGTATGTATATATAATCCATATAATCTTATATCTAAATAAGTGTTAAATTTTTTCTATTATTTAAAATATATTTTGCTCCCAAAGGCTACATGGTTGATTTAAATTATTCATATTTTTTAAATAATAAAAAGTAAATTACTTTTACATTTTGTTTGCTCTACTACAAATCTTTAAATGTAACTAATGTAATGTAAGATACTAAGTTTACACTTTGTCTCTAAGTCTTCCACCATATCTTAAATCCTACAATAACATAGTTAAATTTAGGAGATTATAAGAAACAGTGACCAGAGAATGTTAAGTCAGAAGAAAAACTAGACTTTGAAAACCTTCCTTTTATTCAAAATGCAGTGTGCTTTTTGTGCCTCTGGATATCATAAGTATCAAAAGAAATATTTTACGACCAAACTATTGTGTTTTGTGTTTATCGTGTGCCACACACATACCTAATAAATAATCATTTCACAACTTCTCTTTAAAGCATACTATGGTCAATGAATCATGTAACATTTGAGATTGATGTCAGGTGAAACTGGACTTACAGTGCTCAGATAAGCCTTGAGCGATGACAGAATGTAAACTCTTCAGTAGCAACACCAACTGACTTCCATCTAGAGATTATGTCAAAAAATATAATACCTGCAACACATGAGCTAAACATAGAAAGCAGAGGAATTGGCATCTTTATATATTTAGCATCTTAATAGTTACTGTTTGAAATTTCATAGTCCTCTCTCCACACTATAATTATCTCCTTTGAAAAATTTTTAAAAGTATTTTTTTATTATTTTATTGCATAATAGTATAACAGATTATACTTGGCTTTGATGAGATATTAAGTTGCACTTATTGAGAAGAAGAAATATTTTGGCAAGTGTCAAAATAAGCAACATTCTCTCTTCAAAATACATGCCAATTTATACTATTAAAATAGGCTTCTTTTTAATGTGTTTTTGAAAGATAGTATACATTTTTTAAATTTCTAAAATATGTGGTTTTAATTTTTTGCTATGGTTATTCAATTTCATTGGATATACAATAAATATGTTTGAAGAATAAATTATTGTAATAATTTAGAGAATGAGAAATAAACTTCTAAAATAGCCATTCTGTTACATGTGATGACTTACATCTTAACGTTCCAGTGAATATATTTAAACATCGAAATGTTATCATGCTTACTGTTCCAGTGAATATATTTAAATATTGAAATGTTATCTTTCCATGAATTTAACTTATAATCTGAAATGGTTTGGCTATGTTCCCATTCAAATTTCAGCTTGAATTGTATCTCCCAGAATTCCCATGTGTTGTGAGAGGGGCCAAGGGAAGGTAATTAAATCATCGAGGCTGGTCTTTTCCATTCTATTCTTCTGATAATCAATAAGTTTCATGAGATCTGATAAATTTATCAGGGGCTTCCACTTTTGCTTCTTCCTCATTTTCTCTTGCTGCCACCATGTAATAAATACCTTTTGCCTCCCTCCTTGATTCGAAAGCCTCCCCAGTCATGTCAAACTGTAAGTCCAATTAAACTTATTTTCCTTCCCAGCCTCAGCTATGTTTTATCAGCAGTGTGAAAGCAGACTAATACAGGAAATTGGTACTGAGAGTGGGATGTTGCCGAAAAGATACCTGAAAATGTGGAAGTGGCTTTGGAACTGGTTAACAGGCAGAGATCGGAACAGTTTGGAGGGCTCAGAAGAAGATAGAAAAATGTGGGAAACTTTGGAACTTCCTAGAGACTTGTTGAATGGCTTTGCCCAAAATGCTGATAGTGATAAGAACAGTAAAATCCAAGCTGAGTTGATCGCAAATGGAGATGAGGAACTTATTGGGAACTGGAGCAAAGTTTATGTTTTAGCAAAGAGACTAGAAGCATTTTGCACCCACCCTAGAGATTTGTGAAACTTTGAACTTGAGAGAGTTGATTTAGCGTATCTGGCAGAAGAAATGTCTAAGCAGCAAAGCATTCCAGAGGTTTCTTGGGTACTGTTAAAAGTGTTCAGTTTTAGAAGGAAAGCAGAGCATAAAAGTTTGTAAAATTTCTAGCTTTGCTATGTGATAGAAAAGAAAAACCCGTTTTCTGGGGATAAATTCAAGCCTGCTGAAGAAATTTGCATAAGTTGTAAGGAGCCTAATGTTAATTCCCAAGACCTTGGAGAAAATGTCTTCAGGCCATGTCAAAGAACTTCGTAGCAGCCCCTCCCATCACAGGCCTAGAGGCCCAGAAGGAAACTGTGGTTTCATGAGCTAGGGCCTGGGTTCCTGCACTGTGTGCAGCCAAGGGACTTGGTGCTGTGTCCAAGCTGCTGCAGCCATGGCTGAAAGGAGCCAATATACGGCTTGGGCTGTGACATCAGAGGGCAGAAGCCTTAAGCCTTTGCAGATTCCATGTAGTCTTGAGCCTGCAGATGCACAACATTTAAGAATTGAGGTTTGGGAACTTCCACTGAGATTTCAGAAGATGTTTGGAAATGCCTGGATGCCCAAGCAAAAGTTTGCTGTAGTGGCAGGGCTTTCATGGAAAACCTCTGTTAGGGCAGTGCAGAAGGAAAATGTGGAGTCAGAGCCCCCATACAGAGTCCCTACTGGGGCACTGCCTAGAAGAGGTGTGAGCAGAGGGACACGGTCCTCCAGACCCCAGAATGGTAGATCCACTGACAGTTTGCACCATGAGCCTGGAAAAGCTGCATATACTCAGTGCCAACCCATGAAGTCAGCTGGGAAGTACACTGTACTGTGCAAAGCCGCAGAGGCTGAGCTGCCTAAGACCATGGGAACACACCTCTTGCATCAGCATGACCTGGATATGCATTCTGGAGCTTTAATACTTTTACATTAAAGCTGGATTTTGGACTTGCATGGGCCCTGCAGGATTTGGAACTTGCATGGGCCATGTAACACCTTTGTTTTGACCAATTGCTCCCATTTGGAACAGCTAGATTTACCCAATGCCTGTACCCCCATTGTATCTAGGAATTAACTGACTTGATTTTGATTTTACAGGCTCATAGGCTGAAGGGACTTGCCTAGTCTCAGATGAGACTTTGGTCTGTGGACTTTGGGTTAATGCTGAAATAAGTTAAGATTTTGGGGGACTGTTGGGAAGCCATGCTTGGTTTTGAAATGTGAGGACATGAGATCTAGAGGGTCCAGGGGCAGAATGATATGATTTGGCTGTGTCCCCACACAAATGTCAACTTGAATTGTATCTCCCAGAACACCCATGTGTTGTGGGAAGAACAAATAATAGTATTTGAATCATGGAGGCTGTTCTTTTCCATGCTATTCTTGTGATAGTGAGTAAGCCTGGTGAGATCTGATAGTTTATCAGGGGCTTCCACTTTTCTTGCTTTCTCACTTTCTTTTGCTGCTGCCGTGGAAGAAGTGTCCTTTGCCTCTTGCCATGATTCTGAGTCCTCCCCAGCTATGCGAAACTGTAAGTTTAATTAAACCTCGTTTCTTCACAGCCTGGGGTATTTATTTATCAGCAGGATAAAAATGGACTAATACATAATCATAGAATATTTATGCATTTAAGTAACAGTGGCATTATACATTTTATTTAAACACATGTGTGTGTTTGTAAATGTGTACGCACCTGCTTGGAGTATTTTAGGATCTTAAACCATCAATTTCTTAAATTTCATCTTTTTCACATCTTTGATTTTTTAAATATAGAAGCTTATAATCATATTTTCCTATGGTAATTTTGGTACATTTCACATTTAATGGCTTATTTCTAATAATATGATTGATAGGAAAAAAAAAACTTTTTTAGGTATTAGTAATTTGTTATAAAAAATTATGCTTGTGTATTTGGTTGAGTGTCTGACCTTCATTGTATTTACAAATGTAGATTTAAAAATTCAGAATTAACACCAATTCACCTCATAGTTATTGTTTAAAAACAAATAGCAGGTATATATATCTTATGAGTATATAGGTCTTAAACATTAAATACTGTTAAATCATTATAGGTACAATTAGATCAAAGAAACAACATTGATGGACTATAATGACTGAGATATTAATTAAGCACAAGCCAGCAAATCTAAACAAAGGTTATGTAACTACACACTTTTCCTAACTCTTTCTACAAATCATTAGGCTGTATCTTTTTTTTTTTTTTTTTTTGGAACATGAATTTCAACATAAAATTTAAGTGCATTATTTTAGAAGACAGAATATAAAAATCTCAGTTGAATATTAAAGGAATGGAACTGCTATAGTTTAAATGTGCTCATTCCAAAATTCATGTAGAAATTTATCTCCACTGTGGCATTTTGGAAAGTGATTAAGTCATGAGGGTTCAGTCATCATGAAGGAGATTAGTGTCTTATAAAGGAGCTATAGGGAACCATGTTAGGCTTTTTTCCCCTTCTACTTTTTGATATGTGAGAAAACAGTGTTGTCTCCTCAGGAGGATGCAACAAGACATCATATTGTAAAGAGAAAACAAGGCCCTCATCAAACATCAAGCTACCCAGCACCTTGATCTTGAACTTTGCAACTTCCACAGCTATGAAAAATAAATGTCATCCTTTATACATAGCCCATTCTTAGGTATTTTATTCTAGCAGTGAAAGAAGTCAAAGACAGGTACTCAATCACCTTTTGAAAAATCTGCCAAAATATTTTTAATGATTCAAACTCATCATCAATTGTACAAAATAAGAATTATCTTCCTAGAACGTGCAAACTAGGATGTTAGTATAATTCTTTATTGAATTTAATTATTTTAGTCCAGATCATCTTGATCATTTTTGACAAACTTTAATTAAAATAACTTCATCTATATTAATATAGTATTATTATAAAATATTTAGCTCTCAGCTCTCAGTTCAGAAACCTGCTCATTTTTCTGTGTTGCTGCCTTACCTAACACTGGTATAGCTCACTCTTCATCTCTCAGAAGACTACAGGTCTCCCTGGATGTTTGCTGGGCCACTGAGAAGAATAATTATTTATCTTCATCTTGTGATTGCTTCCTCTATTTCACAGTAATTGGGGAAAATGGGCTAAGGATAAAGGCAAAGTACTTAGGTACTACGCAAAGAAAATGATGAATTTTGTGGCTATTCTGACCTACTACTTAGTTTTAAGCTACTTCAGAGAAAAATTTTTTTTTAATATTTTAGTAGTCTCCAGTATAGTACATTCTCCAGCATGTACATAGTATGCTGCTAAATTTAATGCATAATTGAAAGGAAATTTTGATGTTTTCTGATATGTAAACATGGCTTAAAATAACAATTTGAAAGCAATAGAACTTTCTGCTTAATCTATCCAATACTTTATTTCACTTATAAAAATTAATATATAGTAAAATCTCCTTATGTTGCAGATTACTGAGTTTATTTTATTTTTATTTTTAACTAATCTTTTTGCTTTCTTTAAAATTATATGTTTTCAAATACTGACCCTTTTCTCCCTGCTGTCTAATTGAAACATTGCACCCTTTGACCAGGATCTCCCTATTCCACCACTCCCTAACCTCCTGTAGCCACAGTTCTGTTCTCTGCTTCTGTGTGTTTGTTTTTTAAACATCGTATTTTAAATAACTATAAATTATCACAGTAAAGGTAGAACATTACTTGAAATTTTAACATATAAAGGTTCAAAAGTAGAAGGACAGTCAACTTTGATGTATTAAACGCATGTGCTGTACGGGATCTCAAGACTAAAAGTCCAAGCTCAAGCCATCTGCTTTGGTTTCCTCTGAGATCTTTCTTCTTGGCTTATAGATGGCTTTCTTCTCTCCATGTGTTCATATCATCTTTCCTCTGCAGATATTCATTTCCAAATTTTCTCTTATTATAACAACATTAGGGCACATTTTAATAACCTCATTTTAAATAAATTACCTTTTTAAAGGTCCTATCTTTAAATACAGTCACACTCTGAAGTACTGGGGGTTAGAACATCAACATATCAATTTTGGTGGAACACAATTCAACCTAAAACAGAATGATAAACATTAAGGTTGGCAAGAAGAAATGGTTATAAATATTATTCCAATGTTACTACATTTTCTATGATAGTAAAGAACAATTGTACATTATAATACTGTAATAAAATGTGGTCCTCACAATATAAATTATTATTTCTCTATTTGTTACTTATAGAAAGCTTCATAACACAATACTACAAAATTAGTGGCTTAAAAGCATACTTAGTTATTATCTTCTCATTCTCTAAGTTTGAACTCTGGGCACAAAATTAATATGCTCTGAGCTTAGAATCCCACAAGCCTGAAATCTAACTCTTGGCCAGGGCTTGTACCCATCTAAGGCTTGGGCTTTCTCTCTAGAATGTGTGGTTGTTGACAGAATTCAGTTCCTTACTGTTGTAGGACTAAAATCCCTACTTTCCTGCTAGCTTTTGGCCAGGAATCAAAATCAGCTTCTAGTGCTAACTCTGTAATCCTGTCTATTTGACCTTTTCACAGCATGGCAACTTAATTTCATCAAGATCAGCAGTATAATATTACTTAACTTTTAAACCCCTGATTTCAGGAAGAAGATAAGTCCAGCAAAAGTGATAATTTCAAGTTATAAGTAAAGAAAAATATAATCTTGTGATGTCAATTACATAGGCTAGGGAAAAATCACATTGTTCTCTCTAATTTTGTTAGCCAATATAGTGAGAGTTAGTGAAATACATTATTGTTTTATATTCTATTTTCAAGATTACATTTGCAGGGACTGAAGCTTCCAAGGAGGCAATTTCCAACTTTGTTGTAAAAGCTTCTCTTAACAAATTATTCCAAAGCCCATTTTTCCCCTCAATTTAACTTTAACTATTATAAATAATTTGTCAACTGATAAATATGTATTTAAAGAGAATTAACATCTATCTTCCTGAGATTTGGTTTTCTGTTTCTGTGTTAGTTTGTGAGAATGACAACTTCTAGCTTCATCCGTGTCCCTGCAAAGGACATGAATTCATTCTTTTTATGGCTGCATAGTATTTCATGGTGTATATGTGCCACAT
Organism: Cebus imitator; assembly: GCF_001604975.1. Lineage (NCBI taxonomy): Eukaryota > Metazoa > Chordata > Mammalia > Primates > Cebidae > Cebus > Cebus imitator. The sequence continues at coordinate 2,657,316 of NW_016107420.1, read as the reverse complement.
TTTCTTTATCTAGTCTATTGCTGATGGGCATTTGGTTTGGTTCCAAGTCTTTGTCATTGTAAATAGTGCTGCAATAAACATACATGTACATGTGTCTTTACAGTAGAATGATTTTTAACCATCTGATTATATACCCAGTAATGGGATTGCTGGGTCAAATGGTATTTCTGGTTGTAGATCCTTGAGGAATTGCCACACTGTCTTCCACAGTGGTTGAAGTAATTTACACTCCCACCAACAGTGTAGAAGTGTTCCTATTTCTCCACATCCTCTACAGCATCTGTCGCTTTCCTGACATTTTAATGGCCATTCTAACTGGTGTGAGATGATATCTTGTTGTGGTTTTGATTTGCATTTTTCTAATGACCAATGATGATGAGCTTTTTTTAATATGTTCATTGGAGATACAAGTGTCTTCTTTTCAGAGGTGTTTTTCCATATCCTTTGCCCACTTTTTGATGTGATTGTATTTTTCTTGTAAATTTGTTTAAGTTCTTTGTAGATTCTGGATATTAGCCCTTTTACAAATGGATAGATTGTAAAAATTTTCTCCCATTCTCTAGGTTGCCTGTTCACTGTAATGATAGTTTCTTTTGCTGTGCAGAAGCTCTTTAGCTTAATTAGATCCCATTTGCAATTTTGGTTTTTGTTGCCATTGCTTTTTTAGTCATGAAGTCTTGCTCATGCCTATATCCTGAAAAGTATTGCCTAGGTTTTCTTCAAGACTTTTGATGGTTTTAAGGACTTACATTTAAGTTTTTAATCCATCCTGAGTTAATATTTGTATAAAGTGTAAGGAAAAGGTCCAGTTTCAGTTCTCTGCGTATGGCTAGCCAGTTTGCCCAACACCACTTATTAAATAGGGAATCCTTTCCCTATTGCTTGCTTTTGTCAGCTTTGTCAAAGATCATATGCTGGTAGATGTGTAGTGTTATTTCTGAGGCCTCTGTAGTGTTCCATTTGTCTATATATCTGTTTTGGAACCAGTAACATACTGTTTTTATTAGTGTAGCTTTGTAATATTCTTTGAAGTCAGGTAGCTTTATGTCTTTAGCTTTGTTCTTTTTGCTTAGAATTGTCTTGACTATACAAGCTCTTTTTTGGTTACATATGAAATTTAAAGTTTTTTTTTTTTTTTTTTTTTTTTTTTTTTT
>NW_016107420.1:2573262-2656145 GCF_001604975.1 Cebus imitator | reverse complement strand
TAATCCTGTGAGGAAAGTCAATGGTAGCAGCCAAACTAAGCTTCATAAGTGAAAGAGAAGCAAAATCCTTCACAGACAAGCAAATGCTGAGAGATTCTGTCACCTCCAGGCCCACCTTACAAGAGCTCCTGAGGAAACATGAAATATAGAAAAGAAAAACTGGGACCAGCCACTGCAAAAACATACCAAATTGTAAACACCACCAATACAATGAAGAAACTGCATCAACTAATGGGCAAAATAACCAGCTAGCATCATAATGACAGCATCAAATTCATATGTAACCAAATCAACCCTAAATGTAAACAGGCTAAATGCCCCAATTAAAAGATACAGACTGGCAAATTGGATAAAGGGTCAAGACTCAGTGGTATGCTACATTCAGGAAACTCATCTCATGTGCAGAGACATACATAGACTCAAAATAAAGGGATGGAGGAAGATATACCAAGAAAATGAAAAGAAAAAAAAAACAAGCAGGGGTTGCAATACTAGTCTCTGATAAAACATACTTTAAGCCAACAAAGATCAAAAAAGACAAAGAAGGGCATTACATAATGGTAAAGGGATCAATGAAATAAGAAGAGCTAACTATCCTAAATATATATGCACCCAATACAGAAGCATCCTGATTCATAAAAACTGTTCTTAGAGAACTACAAAGATACATCAACTCCCACACAATAATAGACTTTATAGTGGGGAGACTTTAACACTCTACTGTCAATATTAGACAGATCAACAAGACAAAAATGTAACAAGGAATATTCAGGATCTGAATATTCAGGACTCAAACTCAGCTCTGGACCAAGCAGACCTAATAGACATCTACAAAACTCTCCACCACAAATCGAAAGAATATACATTCTTCTCAGCACCACATCATACTTATTCTAAAACTGACCACATAATTCGAAATAAAACATTCCTCAGCAAATGAAAAAGAATGAGTATCATAACAAACAATCTCTCAGACCACAGTGCAATCGAATTAGAATTCAGGATTGAGAAACTCATTCAAAACCACACGGCTACATGGAAAGTGAACAATCTGCTCCTGAATGACTCCTGGGTAAATAACAAAATTGAGGTAAAAACAACTAAGTTATTTGAAATCAGTGAGAACAAAGACAGAACGTAACAGAATCTCTAGGACACAGTTTAAGCAGTGTTAAGGGGGAAATTTGTAACACTAAGTGTCCACAGGAGAAAGCAGGAAAGATCTAAAAATGGTAACCCTATCATCACAATTAAAAAAACTAGAAAAGCAAGACTAAACAAATCCAAAAGCTAGCAGAAGACAAGAAATAACTAAGATTGGAGCAAAACTGAAGGAGATAGAGACACGAAAAATCTTCAAAAAAATTAATGAATCCAGGAGCTGGTTTTTGGAAAAGATTAATAAAATAGACCAATAGCCAGACTAATAAAGAAGGAAAGAGAGAAGAATCAAACAGACACAACAAAAATGTTAAAGGAGAGATCACCACAGATTCACAGAAACACAAACTACCATCAGAGAATACTATAAACACCTCTAAGCAAGTAAACTATAAAATCCAGAAAATTGATAAATTCCTGAACACATACACCAGGAAGAAGTCGAATTCCTGAATAGACCAATAACAAGTTCTGAAATTGAGACAGTAATTATTAGCCTACAAACCAAAAGAAGCCCAAGACCAGATGGATTCACAGCCAAATTCTACCAGAGTTACAAAAAGAAGCTGGTATCATTCCTTCTAAAACTATTCCAAACAATGAAAAAAGAGGTAATTCTCCCTAATACATTTTATGAGGCCAGCATCATCCTGACACCAAAACCTAGTAGAGACACAACAACAACAACAACAACAACAAACAACAAACAACAACCACCACAAANACAAAAAAAAAAAAAAAGAAAGAAAGAAAGAAAGAAAATTTTAGGTCAATGTCCCTGATGAACATCAAGGCAAAAATCCTCAATAAAATACTGGCAAACAGAATCCAACAGCACATTAAAAAGCTTATCCACCACAATCCAGTTGGCTTCATCCCTAGGATGCAAGGCTGGTTCAACAAACACAAATCAATAAACGTAATCCATCACATAAACAGAACCAAAGACAAAAAGCACATGATTATTTCAATAGATGCAGAAAAGGCCTTTGATAAAATTCAATAGCCCTTCATGCTAAAAACACTCAAAAACTAGGCATTGATGGAATGTATCTCAAAATAATAAAAGCTATTTATGACAAACTCACAGCCAATATCACACTGGATGTGCGAAAGCTGGAAGCATTCCCTTTGGAAACCAGCACAAGACAAGGATGCCCTCTCACCACTCCTATTCAACATAGTATTGGAAGTTCTCACCAGGGCAATCAGGCAAGATGAAGAAATAAAGGTATTCAGTTAGGAAAAGAGGAAGTCAAATTGTATCTGTTTGCAGATGACTATATATTTAGAAAACCCCATCGTTTCAGCCCAAAATCTCCTTAAGCTGATAAGCAACTTCGGCCAAGTCTCAGGATACAAAATCAATATGCAAAAATCACAAGCATTTCTATACATCAATAATGGACAAACAGAGAGCCAGACCATGGGTGAACTCCCATTCACAATTTCTACGAAGAGAATAAAACACCTAGGAATACAACTTACAAGGGATGTGAAAGACCTCTTTAAGGAGAATGACAAACCATTGCTCAATAAGAGAGGACACACACAAATGGAAAAACATTCCATGCTCATGGATAGAAAGAATCAATATCGTGAAAGTGCCCATTCTGCCCAAAATGATTTATAGATTCCATAACATTATTCTTTAAACAATTTTTTATACTAAGGAGACTGCTTTCCATCAATTGATGCACTTATAATTTAATATTTAAAGGTCACAAACATTTTATAGGCGTGAGAGACAAAACAAAATGAAAGTACTTGAAACCTGGGAAACTGGAGCAATCCCTTGCAATGTAGGAAGGCACCAACTGCCTGTTTGCTTATGGAAGTACCGCTGTATTTTTATAGTGATATCCATTCTGGAAGCCACAGAGTAAACAAATTAAGATTTGAAAGGTAAATGAGTTGACAGCACACGTTAGGCAACTTTTCTATTGTTCTTTGCCTCAGAGAATAAATGTTTGAATAAGACTTTGGAAACTGCTCGCATATTTTGTCTATAAGTAGAAAGCATTTGCTGTATTTAAAAGGTACATTTCTGGTATTTAGGGAGCACGTAAATTCCACCTCTCTGGCACTCTATAATTACCATATTGTAATGTAATTTTCTACAACACCTTGAAAGCTTTTCCTTCGACACTTCTTGAAACTACTGCTGTTCAAGTATAGTTCTGTAGAAATTGCTGCATTTCTCATCCTCCATTGCAGGACAAAATTTATACTGCCCACAGTTTGCTGTTTATGTCTCCAAACTACTAGACTGACTTCATGGATAAGACCAAACGTCAATCCTGTTTGGCTTTCATATCTGGACAAATATTCCTGATCACTTATTCCTCCACCTAGTAACCAATTTTACCATCCCTGCCCAAATATCTCAATTCACTGAAAACTCTTGATCATAAAGAAAAACTCCTAACTGATCACCTGGAAGACTTTTTTTGTAAGTTCACAGTCAATTTGTCAATGAATCCTATTCTAAATAAGAGCGATGAGGTTTTTTTAAATTAATTTCTAATGCACAAGGGTAAAGCATGATAATAATGTGTCTCTTGGTCGAATACATTTGTTTCCTTATAAGACTCTGTTCCTGTATGTATGACCTCTTCCAGTATATGCTTTTTGTTGGTCAGATAAACAGATAATTTTTAAATGTGAATCAGTTAAGATAACTCCACTGCTTGCTTAAAAACAAGGGGTGCTTCGCTTTTTAACATGTACCATAAAAGGCCCTGTTTGATCCTATCCCATCCAGTTTCTCTAGATTTTATACCACTATTCCTTTGCATTTTGTAATTTTTTTTTCTTACATCTACCTGACTAACTTGATGGGAAATCACTTCTAAGAAAGTATTTTCCTGATTATTCTTTCAAAATTATTATCCCCTGACCTTCTGCCTTCACTTTATAGTCTCTCTCACAGAAGTCATCTCTTTTGTGTCATGAAAATTATCACCATTTGAACTTGGTATTGATCAATTTTTAATGACTTTCTTCTGCAGTAAACTACAAGCTTAATGAGGATAAAAATTATTTCTTATTTATTTATTCCTACTTATGTAGACTCTGAAACAATAATTAGTATAGTGACAATGTCCAAAAAATGTAAATGAATGAAATAATGATTCCTTTTTTGTTAGCACTGTTGGGAAAAAAGGGATAGTAGTTAAAAGTATATTACAAAGCATCACCAAATATTATTATATATTATTGCTTAAGCTCTGTTGTATGTAGATATTAGTTTTTACCTGATATAAATATTCATGTGCCTAATATATTAAATGTAAGTAAAAAATAACTAATTTTATCTACCTGAATTTGTGAAACATACCTATCTTTTTCTATGCTTACTCTCTTAGTGTGATGAACTGGGTCATAATGGAAAGAAGTTCAAGTAACGACATTTCTTTTAAATATGCAAATATGTATATTACTTCATTATAATGTAAAATGGGAATAATTATCAGTTTAAAATTAGAAAAACTGAGTTTTAAGCATGGTGAGAACAGTTATCATGTCTTGTTTAATTCTCACAATGTGTATTATCTACACAACATATCAACATTCAGTAACTATTTGGTAAATCAATAGATGGATGAATGAATGAAAGAACAGATAGACAAATAGATGGAGAGATAATCACATTTCATATGGAAAGATTTAAGGTATGGTTAAAGATTATGCATCAAATGATTTCACAATGTTATTCTCTGAAATTATTGTGATGAATTAATTTTTAAAAACCCTCAACTCATGAATGTTTTTCCTTATTTTTCCTGTAAGCATTTTTTGAAAATGCAAATCTTTACATGTGACTAAAATACCCTAGAAATAAATTTAAAAGTATTTGTTATTGTATTTAGTTCAATATATTATATTATTTGTTCATTTAAAATTAATGTTTTGTTTAAAATATTATATAAGGTTACAAAGCATAAAATAAGCTCATGGTGTTGACTTCTAAGAAACAATGGTTTCAGTGTCATTCTGTGGCATATCTCTCTGTAAAGAACATATAAGTCCGGGCACAGTAGCTCATGCCTATCATCTCAGCATTTTGGGTGGCAAGGCAGGACGATTGCTTGAAGCCAGGTGTTTGAGATCAGCCTGGGCAACATGATGAGACCTTTGTTTTGATTTTTACAGGCAAGGGAATAATCAAAAGTCAATCATTCCAAGCGAAGTTCTAAGGAACCCCTTTCATTGGCCAGAGAACTTAGAGAAGGTGGGGGTTCCTCCCAGGTTAAAAGTCCCCTTCTTCCACACCCCATTGGACTCCATGTTTGGATCCCCTGCCACACACTCTCTCATGTGGAATTTTTCTGTCTTCTTCTTTTCTCTTTCCCTACCTAAATAAAATCACTTTTCTGCAACACTTTTTGCGTCCGGTATTTACAAACGCATCTGCTGTGGTCCCCTCTCTCATTCTTGAGAAGGCGGTGACCAAGAACCTACAACATTCTTTCAGGGGAGCTGCGTCTCCCTGGCACCCCAAAACCTGGTTACAGAATTGGCACCTCAGATGGGATGAAGGAGTGCAGTGTTAGAAAACACTTCGGTTGGGTAAGTGAGAATATTGAACCTTTCTCACTTGCTTTCTATCCTGTCACTTTACAAAAACACCTGAAGCAGCCGCAGCCAGGCAGGGCTGTAGGTAACTGGAGGGGTGGTGCCAAGCTGTCGGGGCATGAACAAGCCTGTCCTAAGTGGCATGGGCCAGGCAGAATTACAAGTGCAGTTTTTCCCTTCAAACTCTCGTGGCTTTCTTTCTCTGTCAATTTCTCTCTCTCTCATCTGTTTCTCTGAGCAAAAAACCTGTGGGAGGTGGGACAGGCAAACACTATTTGCAGTTACTGGAGTAGAACCAGGCATGCACTGGCACGGCCGGGCATTGGGCTAGCGTGTGGGGTGGAACAGTTGAGCACTCCCCCTGGGCATTTTGCTCCTTGCCAGCTGGGAACCGTGACCACCCACAGCTCAACCCCATGGTTGGGCCTAAGCACTCACAGCAAGCTGCAGCCAGGCCAGGAAAGAAACTGAAGGGCAGGGCAAGGTGTGTCCTTGCCAGGCACAGAGGCTCTGAGCAGAGTGGAATCACTTAACACCAAGGGGAAATGCTTTTGCTGATTCACTTGCTCACTGGCCAGCACTAGGGACGGCAAAATTGTTGCCTGGTCCAGGAGGCAGGGCTCCCTTGGAGCTTTCATCTGCCAGCCAGGGGATCCTGTGTGGGAGGCAACTGGCAGCGGCTGGAGGAGTGGCTTAGAGTGCGCACATGGTCCTGGCAATGTGGCAGATGGGACACCATGGGGGCGTGGCAGGCTTTCCCTTCCTGCATCAGGCAGTGTAAAAAGGCACCCGAATGGGGCGCGGGGATGCAGCTGCAGCAGCCTGACCTGCCTATTTTGAACTGTGTATTCTAATGGCCCCTCCCTAGAAGTTTACCCTTCTAGGGAAGCTTTATAAATTGGCCTGTGTAAATTGGTCTTTTACTCAGGAATTTTGGTACCCATCTCCTGAACCTCACTGGCCTCATCAGGGCTCATTTGTATGATTACTACCCAACACAATAGCCTCTTTCATTCCATGCCTCTATGGTAGTCTCTGGAGGTCATGCAGACAGTGAGCATGAGTGGTCCTGTGATGCTGGTAGATTGTGATTCAAATCCAGTACACGAGAGGCCCCCCGGAAAAAGATGGATCACGCATCTTGGGCACAGAAAATTTCAGGATATTGACTGAAAGATGTTTCATTTCAGTACCCATTTTACCTAAGGGATGCCTTAGATCAAAGAAGCAGTAATTTCTTTAACTGGGGATGTGGGCATCCCTGTGTTCGATTTCAGATGGGTGCTTCTATTCCCAAGCTCAGGTCCCCATTAAATTGTATACTGGAAAATTGGGGCCAATTTAGCACACAGTCTTTAAAGAAGAAGCAGCTCATTTTTCTCTGCCAAACAATGTGGCCAAATTACCCTCTGCTGAGTGGAAAACACAGCCCCTGAAGGGAAGAGAAGAAAACCCAACAGCTTTCCTTATGCGATTGTGGGAGTCCTTAAGAAAGTACACTCCCCTGTCACCAGACTCCATTGAGGGCCAGTTAATACTAAAGGACAAGTTTATTACTCAGTCAGCAGCAGATATCAGGAGGAAGTTCCAGAAACTGGCCTTGGGGCCAGAACAGAGTCTAGAATGATTACTGAACCAGGCAACCTCAGTGTTTTATAATAGAGGCCAAGAGGAACATCCTGAAAGGAACAGAGAGATCAGGGAAAGGCTGCTGCCCCAATCATGGCCCTCAGGCAAGGAGACCCCAAGGCTCAAATGAGGGAAAGCCTCGGGTTAGCCGCTAGGCTGGCAAAGCGTGTTACCATTGCAATCTGAAGGGGCATTTTATAAGAAACTATCCCCAGAGGAATGGACCACCACCTCATCCATGCCCACTGTGCCAAAGTAATCACTGGAAAGCACACTGTCCCAGGGGGTAAAGGTTCTCATGGCTTGAGGTGTCTAACCATATGACCCAATGGCACGACTGAGTGTCCCTGGAGCAAATGCTAACATAAGCTGTCACCTTCATAGAGCCCCAGGTAAAGCTGACCATAGAGGTCCAGGAAGTTAATCTCCTCCTGGACACTGGCATGGTCTTCTCAGTATTTCTCTCCTGCCCTGGAGACTTGGTATTGTTAATTATCTCCCCTCAGACTCTCCCTCTCTAGGCCCATCCTGGAAAGGACCAATTTTGGTTATTCTGTCTACCCCAATGGCAGTTAAGGTAGTGGAAATTGACTCATGGATTCATCACACTTGGGTGAAGCCTTGGACAACTCCTGAAGAAAGTCATAGACCCTCCACTCCACAGCCTGAAGTTCCAGGAGACAACCCTTCATACACCTGTGAGCCATTAGAAGATCTACATCTGCTTTTCCAACAAGATCCTCAGGGAAGTAACACTCATAAGTCTAATTTATATTCTGACATTAACAGGACTATAACCCTCAACTTTCCTATCTCTTGAACTCCAATTATCCTTTTCATAGTGGGAAGGGAACCTGTCTTTTTCTAGGAAAAGGGCTGCTATTTTACAAACCAGTTAAGTGTTGTTTTCAACATAGAATCAGGAATCAATTAAACACAGGGCTAAAAACCTTCAAGAACCTGGCTCTATTCTATCCTAGACTCGTTTATAACAATTCTGTAATTGTTGGCCTCTGGGCCTCTCATCTCTAACCACCTTGTCATATTCACTTCTTACAGAACCATAAAGTCACAAATAATCCTACCACTGGAACCCTGGATGTCCTTGGCTCATGAGCTCTATCGTGGACTCAGGATCAACCTGAACCCCTGAAAGGCTCCCCTCTGGAGGAAAACTCGACTGCAATGCCCCATTTCAGCAGGAAGTAGTTAAAGAGCAATTGACGCCCCTGTTCCAACAGAATTTGGACTTTCCTGTTCAGAGGGTGAATGAGGGGAAGTGTTCTCTTTCTCAGTCCACAAGGGGCTGTAGTTTTAAGGGTAAGAACTTCCCAGTGCCATACACCCCTCCCATCTCTCTCCATCCTGGAGATTTAACGTTCTGTTTTAATGTTTACAGGCACGAGAAGAATGAAGTCAGTCACTCCAGCAGAAGTTCTAAGGAACCCCTTTCATTGGCCAAATAACTTAGATAAGGTAGGGGTTCCTCCCAAGTTAAAAGTCCCCTTTTCCACACCCCTTTGGATGCCTTGTTGGGATCCCCTTCCACACACTCTCTCTCTCATGTGGAATTTTTCTCTCTTTTTCATGTTTTCTCTTTCTCTACCTAAATAAAATCACTTTTCTGCAACACTTTTTGGGTCTGATATTTATTTTACAAATGCACCTGCTCTGGTCCCCTCTCTCATACTTGAGAAAGCAGAGACCAAGAATCTACAACATTCTCTTGGGGGAGCTGTGCCTCCCTGACACCTGGTTACATTTCTTCACGTGGCAGCAGCAAGGAGAATTGCAGAGTAAAAGTGGGGAAAGTCCCTTAAAAAACCATCAGCTCTCATAAGATCTCACTCACTTTCATGAGAACTGCATGGAGGTAACTTCCCTCATAATTCAATTGCCTTCCACCAAATCCCTCTGACATGTGGGAAATATAGAAACTACAGTTCAAGATGAGATTTGAGTGGAGACACAGGCAAACTGTATCATTCTGTTTGTTTTTGCCTATGGATATCCAAATTTTTCCATATGGTTTCCTCAAAAGGCTATCTTTCCTCCATTGCATAGAATTACATTTGCATCTTTGAGAAAAATCAGGAATATTTGTGTGAGTCTATTCCTCTGTTTTCGATTCTGTTTCATTTTTTTATATGTCTAGCTGTTGTTTAAGACTTAAAATTAAGGTTAATTATTATGTTTATTTTGAAATCTGGGGAAGAACAAAAGGACGCCTTTTCCAGAGTGCAAGCCACTGTGGCATTACACAACCCGCATTGTCTTCCTCCTTTGGGCTGTGAGTATATGTTTCTAATAAACTGCTATGAAGCTCATCTATACAGTGTTGCGTACTTTGTGTTTGAACTGTAGCATAACTTAATGATAGTAAGCTTAATAACCTGACCATGGGGTAAAGAAGATGAGATCAAACCCTATCTCTGCCAATACAACACATTTTTGAATTTTGTAGCTATATAAGTTTTGAAATTGCATAGATAGATATATCCCACTTTGTAATTCTGCTTCAAAATTGTTTTAGCTCTTCTAGTTTCTTTGTTTTTGCATCTACATTTTGGAATAGTATTGTCAATAATAACTCTTGCAGGAATTTTGATAGAAATATTTTTAAACCCATATACTAATAGGAGGAGAACTGGTAGTTTTGTTATTTTGAGGTTTCCAATGCATGAACAGGCTATGCATCTATGAGTTCATTGCTAGTTATGGAAATGCAATTCATTTTTATAGGTTGGTCTTGTGTTCTGTCACCTTCCTGAATGAACCTGTTAATTCTAGGAACATTTTTTAAAAAGAGGATGATTAGAATTTTCTGGGTAGAAAGTCATGTAATCTATCAATAGTTTTTTTGTTTGTTTGTTTATTTTAGATTTGTATCCCTTTTATTGGTCTTTCTTGACATATTTCACTGATTGAGTTCCCAGTACTATGTCAAATAAGAGTGACAAAGTGGACATATTTTTCACATTCCTGGTAGAATAAAAGCATTAATTTTTTCACAGTTAAGTATGTTACTGGTATGTTTTTTGTTTTTGTTTTGTTTCACTTTGTTTTTTGTAAATCCTTTTTACATAGCAAATTCTAGTCTATTTCTATTTTTCTGACATTTCTTAAGAAAAATTATGAATTAGTGCTGAATTTTGTCAAATGACTTTTTACACCAATTCATGTAATCTTGAAATATTTTTTCTTTCTTATAGTGTTAATATAGTGGGTTATATGTATTGAATTTTGAGTATTGATCCAGCCTCCCATGACTGGAATTAACCCCACTTGCTGATGGTGTATAATTCTTTTTTTTCATTTATTATAAATTTTCATTTTTTAATTAATTTTAAAATAAAAAATAGAGATCTATCTCATTAAAATGAGATCTTACTATGTTTCCTGGGCTGGTCTCAAACTCCCGAGTTCAAGTTATCTGCCTGCCTTGGCTTCTTAAAATGCTTAGATTACAAGCATGAGCTACTGCGTCTGGCCCATAACTCTTCATATATAATAATTTTGCACCTATATTAATGAAGAACATTGATTTGTAGATTTTTTGTTTGTACTCTCTATCCCTTGCTTTGGACATAGAGTAATATTAACTTCATAAAATGAATTTGAGTTTGTCCACTCTACTTTTGTTTCTGTACAAAATTGTGTAGAGTTAGTTATTCCTCCTTAAAATGTTTAGTATAATGCTCCTCTGAAACTATCTTGGGCTTGGAATTTTAGTGTGAGGAACGTTTAAATTTCAAATTCAATATCTTAAGTAGTTACAGGACTACTAGCATTATCTATTTCATATTGAGTGAATTGTGATAGTGTATGCTTTTTGAAGAATTGGTCCAATTCATATGAATTGTCAAATTTATACATCAATTTGTTTGTAGTATTCCCTTATTATTCATCAATGTTGGTAGTGATAGTCCCTGTTTCCTTCCTGATAGAGATCATTTCTTTTGACTGTTTGTCTTGTCCATCTTGCTAGATGTGTATCCATTGTATTGCTTTTTCCCAAGGTCCAACTTTTTGGTTTATCAACTTCCTTACTTGCTTTTTTGGTTTTTGATTTTATTGTATTCTTTATGCTCCTATCATTTTCTTACTTCTGCTTGACTCAGACTTATTTTCATCCTCTTGGTTCTCAAAATGGAAGTTTAGATGATTGATTGAAGATATTTCCACCTTTTCTAATGTTAATTCTCAGATTTCTTCTCAGAGCCAATTTAACTGCCTCCCACATATTTTGATATGTTACATTTTCACTTTTATTTAGTTCACTTTATCTTTGATTTATAGATTTTATAAATAATGTTTCATTTCTAAGTGTTTGGAGACTTCTTAATTTTCCATTGTTGATGTTAAGTTTGATTCCATTGCAGTCATAGAATATATTCTCTATGATATTGTATATCCAGATATGGTTAGTGAGTGCTTGAAGAAATGTATAATCTGCTATTGTGGGATTATGTGTCCTGTGAGTATAAACTGAACGCTGTTGGTTGTTAATTTTGTTGATTGTTATCTATATTCTTGCTAACTTTCTAATTATTCTATCAGTTGCTGAGAGAGGGGTGTCAAAGTTTCCAACAGTAATTGAGAATTTATCTATTCCTTTTACCAGTTTTTGCTTCATATATTTTATAAATCTGTTGTTTGGTGCATTAACATTAGCACTGTCTTGTGGGTGAAATGATTTTTTTATGACCTTATCTAGTGGCTCTTTTAGAAGGGTCATTTTTTATGCTCTGAAGTTTTCTTTAGCTGACTTTAATATAGCCTCTTTAGCTTTCTTTTGCTTAATATAACACATAAATCAGATTAATACATACGAAGTACAGTCAGCCTTGTATCAGTGGTTTTGCATCCATGGATTCAACCAACCTCAGCAAATATTTTAGAAAACAGTAAAACAAGGCTGGCAGTGGTCCCTCAGGCCTGTAATCTCAGCACTTTGGGAGGCCTAAGTGAGCAAATCAGCTGAGGTCAGGAGTTTGAGACCAGCCTGGCCAACATGGTGAAACCACATCTCTACTAAAAATACAAAAATTAGCTGGGCATGGTGGCAGGTGCCTGTAATCCCAGCTTCTTGGGAGGCTGAGGCAAGAAAATAGCTTGGGCCTGGGAGGTGGAGATGGCAATGAGCAGAGATTGTGCTATTGCACTCCAGCATGGGTGACACAACAAGATTCTATCTCAAAAAAAAAAAAAGGAAAAAATGAAATGACAATACAATAAAATAATACACATTATAATACAAATATGAACTGTCTACATAGCATTTAATTGTAATTGGTATTATAAAAATCTGGAGATGGTTTAGAGTATACAATATAGGAAAAATGTATGATGGTTATCTGCAAACGCTTACCACTTTATAAGGAACATGTGCTACCAAGAGATTTTGGTATCCAGGAAGTCCTAGAACCAATCCATCATAGATACCAAGAGATATCTGTATATATCTCCATGTAGGTGGCTTAGTATTCTCCATATATTAAATTATATATGTATGACACTGCTGTTTACTGGTGTCAGAATTTTGCCAATTTGAATGAAATATGGAAAGCTTACACTTTATATCTTATTGTTTTTCTGTTTATAATTGCCTTAACTATATTCCACATACATTCAGAACTACATCAGACTGTGTTATAATGTTTGCTCAAATTGTCGAACATAATTTAGAAAACTAAGACGAGGAGGAAAATATCACGTCTTTATTTATATTTTTACTCTTTCTCTTTGTTCATTCTTCCTTGGATTTTCCAAGATCCCTTCTTATAGCAATTGTTTGTTCTGTTAAAGAACTTCCTTTAACCATTTTTTTTAAATTAATTGACTGTTTTTTACTTTTAGCACTTGAGAAAAAAATGTTATGTGACTTCCTTTGGCCTCTTGGTTGAGAAATTCACCATCATCTGAACTGTTTTCCCGTATAGTAATTTGTTTTTTTTAATCTTATTGTTTTCAAAAGCATTTATTTTTGTCTTTCAGAAGTTTGACTATGTCTTAGGATAGATTTGTTCAGTTTTATTATGTTTTTGATTCACTCAGTTCCATGATTGTAGTTTTCTTTTACCAAGTGTGGGGAGTTTCAGCAATCTTCTCTTAGAATTTATTTTCATCTCTCTCTTCTTTCTTCTTTCTTTCTTTAACTCTGATGCCACAAATGTTCAAATTTTTGTTATAATTCTCCGTGTCTGAGGCTCTGATTTTCTCATCTATTTTACCTCTGTTTTTCATTTTGGGTAATTTGTGAGCAACTTGCACTAGTATATGTTCCAAGTAACTTTCTTTTGTCCTTTTCATTCTCCTTTGAGCCACTTTATGGAGTTTTACTCTGTATTCGTTATTACATTTTTTAGAACGAAAATTTTTAGTGGTTCTTTCTCTCTTCTAATTCTTCATTTAAAATATCTATTTTTAATATATTTCAATTGTGCTTATAAATATGCTTATTGAAACATTATTGTGACTACTGCTTTAATATCTTTGTCAGATAACTCTCACATGTCTTTTACTTAGGTGTTGGCAAATAGTCAATGTCTTTTTTCATTCAAGTTGAGATTTTCTGGCTGTTTTTATAGAAAGTAATTTTCAGCTGACAGCTGAAATTTGTCTAATGTGGTATGAGGGTCTATATCTTCATTAAACCTACTGCTTTAGCTGACTTTCAGTGACACAGAGATAACGGGGGAGGGAATGCACAGGTTCCTTATTGCTAACTAGGAGTAGATGTTTAGATTCTGACCTCAGCATGTGTTGACAGGTGAGAAGGGTGTTTATGACTACTGCTGACCTAGGGTGGGATTTAGGGCTCCAATTAGGCCTCCACTGATACACCTTGGTTGGGAAGGTTAGAAGTGCCTCTTTACTACACCTTATGTTGCTTCTGCTAATGCTCTAAGAGTTGGGGAGGTTAGCAAAAGTCCTGATTTCTCCAGTAGGCATTTTTTTTGACCTACTCCAATAGTTTGGGAGAGGGATGCCTCATTATTGTGAGGCGGGATTGGAAATATAAGCTTTTTACCATGTTGTTTCCATTGACCTTGTGCAGGACTGGGACCTTGTTAGGGCCTGACACATATAAAAGTTTCAGCTCTCAGTTCTGTATTCGAGGGGTTTATCCCAGCAGATGTGTCACTCATTATAAGATATGTGTGTGTGTGTGTGTGTGTGTGTGTGTGTAATACGCCTGTAGTAGAGTAGTTGTTTAAAAATATTTGTCTTGCTAGGATGCTGTTATATTGTTCCATAAGAGAGAGAAATGACTTTTTAGGATGACTTTTTTTTTTTTTTTTTATGTATTTTTTTTTTTTTTTTTTTTTTATTGATTTCTTATGCAGCCTTTTTTTTTTTTTTTTATGTATGTGTGGCAGGGTGGAAGGGCTATTTGTTAGGGTCTGCTGGCCCTTCTAGGTTGCCTGCTATTTTAGTTCCAAGTTTTTTCCATGATTAAAAGGCAAAATCAAACCCACGTAACTTACCACTATTTCATTCCTTGATTTCTAAAGCACCTAGACAGTTTGCTTTCTTCTCTCCACATTTTAAGTCTTTTTGTTCATTTGATGAATAATGCCCAGGGTTTTCGGTTGCACTTGAAGGAAATAAAAGAGAGAAGAGTATTCACTTCATATTCCCTGAAAGTGAAGGTAAATTCAGCCCTGTTTCTAACCAAAAAAAAAAAAAAAACTCTAAAATGCCTATCAACAAGAAATGAATGAATAAACTTTGGTATATGTATACAATGACTTATATTTCTACAGTGATAATAAATAAGCTTCACACATAAAAACATACATGAATTTATAAAATGTTAACTATAACAGATTGTTTATGCTGTCACGTTTAAATGTTCAAAAATAAGCCAGAAAATCAAATATGTTTGTTTAAAGATGCATGCATATTTGATACCTGTGTATGCAATTACATATGTAGCTACTTCTTATTATGGAAAGAAAGAGAAGGAAAGATGAAGTAAAAGGGAAAGAAAGTGAAAAAGTCTGTGAGAAAAATAATTCTGTATGGGCTTTGTCTCTGAGTGGATCAAAACGATGGAATACTTGATAAACACAAGGAGCTTTAATAGACATAGTAATACGCCGTTTCTTTAGTTGGGTAATATAATCATAATTTTGTTAATATTACTATTAATCATAACATGCATACATGTATTATAAATTTGTTTTGTATATACCACTCATTAAATAATAAAAATAAACAACTTCATGTATTACTGGAATTAATTTTACAAACATGTTTCAATGAATGTTGTATTTACAAAAAAATACTTAGTGTATGAACTAATTATTATAAAATTTTAAAAAGATGCAAGAAATATGTAATTAGGAGAAATTTATAGTATAAATATAAGCATAATGTACAAATAGAATTTAATATTAATAGCTAACACTATATTAAAGATAATTACTAATTATAGACATAAAGAGAAAAGTTATAATTTAGAAAGAAATTGCAAGGGAATTTCAATGTTTTGCTGATGTTTTCAATTATTGAGGTCAATGTTTTTTTCTATTACCTTTATATATTTTTGTACATCTAAAATATCTAAAAAGGCCAACTTTCTAGAGATTAAAAAGAGTACATTTCTGAATTCACTGCACTGACAAAATATACCTGTTCTTAGTCAGATGTTACCCTGAATATACTTACTTTAAAAAAAAGATTTCTTACAAAGTGATTCTTTATTTTTAACATGACAATTTATTACGTAACTTGATGTTGAAGAGCTCAGCATAAATTTAGATCCAGCTTAAAGACAAGTACTCCAGAAAATACCTTCAAGTTAATCTATAAAGATAAATTGGCGATGTGTTGGTTTGATTTGCTAGACTTTTCTAACTGTCATTTCTCACTAAAAGCCACTGAAGCTGAAGTAGCTAAGTCTTGAGTCTTGATGTGCAGAATCTTCATTTTTGGAAAAAAAAAAAAAAGAAAATTATAACCATTTTTTGTTTTAACTGGTGACACTTCACAAAAATAACATTTATATTGGTCTCTACTGATTATAATATATTCAGGGTCTCTTTTCTACAAAGTAAGTTTTAATTATTTTATCTTGAATGAGATGGAATTTATATTCCTCAAACATCCACCAAATGGCTCTTTTATTCACAAAGTGATGGACTTCAAGTTTATCACACACTAGTTTTATTATTATATTAGCTGTATTACCATACTAACTTTATTATTTTGTGAAACGTGTAATGTTTTTAAATATCTCAACTTCTCTGATTATCCACATCTTCAAAAAAAAAAAAAAGGAATTGTTAAATTTACAAGTTTGTCATTAAATTTAATTTAGGAAAGGCATATGAAATCCTTCTTAATAAATGGTTCCTAAATAACTATTCCTATATATAACTGTTCCTATATATACATATAAACAATATGAATTATTCCTATAACTGCTATAGTTATATATAATTGTAATTATCTTATTCTGACAAATTCTGAAATAAATATGTAGGACTATAGAATTAAACATTTAGAAAAGTTTTAGAATGTTAATGTAAAGCTTTAAAAATACATAACTACTTTCATTGTGTCTGAATGAGGACTTTATTGAAATGAACTTCTCTGTGTTTCTATTTCAAAGCAGAGTAGGTGGTTGCCTACATGATTGTAGTGGTGTTAAATAGATTTCTCCAAGGTATAGTTCTAATTCTAAATATGTATAGCCTTTTAAAACTTCTTTTATTTAGTTAGAAAAACATTATGTGTGTGTTGATAAAAATTAGGAGGAGGAATCATAATGAGTCAAAAATGTACTGAGAAATGACATAATATTATTAGGTCTGCAGTGAAGGGGAACACATATAACAGAACTAATGTGGGCTTAGTGTCCAGAACAAGATAACTTTCAAATAAATTGTTTGAAAGACAAAATTAGAATAGTAGCTATTTCAGCAGCAAGACAGAGAAGTACAGGATATCTCTGTGCAGCTCTGGGATTTCATGAAATTCTGGTTACCTGGATCAGCACATGGCATAAGGTTTCACTTCTATTAAAATGTTGTTTTCTCTCCTCTATTCTATAAAACCATTGGCTTCGAAGATTCTATTTTCAAATCCATTTCTTTCTGTTTAGCTTTCTATTCCATCTGATTTTTTCTTTCAAAGGGATGACTTGTATGTGTCATAGTTACAGGTATTGGACACCAAAGGAATGTGTCAGGAGCTAAATAATAATTTTTACATTTTATGGTATTAAGTAAGATGTGTTTTTTTTCCCCAAAAAGTAGATGGTTATTATTATTCCTGATGAAGTTATAGCTCCTGTTGATTGAATTTGATAGTGTAAATTGTGTAGAAATATTCTACATAATGTAACTTTATTAGGCAATCTAAATATACAATATAACCCATAATATGAAGTCAATAGACAGCATATGTTTATTATTAATTTATGTCCTGAACATTCTTTTCACGTTGTCTATTTATTTCTATAGTTAATAGAGTATAGTAAACCAATTTTGCCTTCGTAATTTGTCAGTAAAACATTTTTCCCTAGTGCTAATTTATAAAATAGGGACACTATATTTACCTAACTGAAAAGGTTTTGTTGAAACTAAATCTGTAAATATGTATAAAGTGCTTAGAAGATGTCTCACATTTCAAATACCTTAATTTTTCAGCGTATAGGTATTTTTATATTTTAGGTGTGTTTCTAGCTAAATTAATATAGCTGTATTTAAATTTATCTGGTTTATTATTTATTATAATTTAAATTCCATGTAACTCCCTTGCATATTTTACTTTTCTGCCTTTCTTTAAATGGTCGTATTTCTTAATTTCTCTTTTTCTCCCACTGTGATTTTAAAAATTGACATTCAGTTCCATGATTTTAATTATTTCTCTAGTTTTCTCAAATATAGTTGACTTAAAATGTACATTAGTCCATTCTCACACTTCTATGAAGAAATACCCCAGACTGGGTAATTTATAAAGGAAAAAAACTTAACTGACTTACAAAAGCAACAAGAGGAAATCATTTTTTTCTCCTAGCCCTCTGGGCCTATAATGGGAGGGGCTGCCATGAAGACCTTTGACATGCCCTGGCATGCCCTGAAGACATTTTTCCCGTTGCCTTGGCACTTAACACTTGGCTCTTTGTTATTTAGGCAAATTTCTGCAGCTGGCTTGAATTTCACCCCAGGAGATAGGTTTTTCTTTTTTGTCACATTGTCAGGCTGCAAATTTTCCAAACTCTTACTCTGCCTTGCTTTTTTCTCTTGCTCTCTCTTTTTCTTTTTTTTTTTTTCAGATGAAGCCTCTCTCTGTCACCTAGGCTGGAGTGCAATGGTGCAATCTTGGCTCACTGCAACCTCCACCTCCTGTGTTCAAGCAATTCTCCTGCCTCAGCCTCCCAAGCAGCTGGGATTACAAGTGTGTGCCACCACACCTGGCTAATTTTTATATTTTTAGTAGAGATGGAGTTTCACCATGTTGGTCAAGCTGGTCTCAACCCTGACCTCAGGGGATCCACCCATCTCAGCCTCCCACAGTGCTGGGATTTTAGGCATGAGCCACCATGCCCAGCCTCTGCTTCCCTTTTAAAAATAAGTTCTAATTTCAAACCATCTCTTTGTGAATGCACAAAATTGAAGACTTTCAAAATCAACCTGGTCATCTCTTGAATGCTTTGCTGCTTAGACATTTCTTCTGCCAGATACCCTAAATTGTCTCTCTCAAATTCAAATTCAAAGTTCCACATATCTCTATGGCGGAAGAATGCCACCAGTCTCTTTGTAAAGCATAACAAATCACCTTTACTCCAGTTCTAACAAGCTTCTCATCCCTTTCTGAGACCACCTCAGGCTGGACTTTGTTGTCCATACCACTATCAGTATTTTGGTTAATGCAATTCCACAAGTCTCTAGGAATTTTGAAACTTTACCACATCGTCCTTTCTTCTTCTGAGCCCTCCAAACTGTTTCAGCCTTTGCTAGTTGGAGTTCCAAAGTCACTTCCACATTGTCAGGTATCTTTATAGCAGTACCCCATTCTTTGCAGTATCAATTAACTGTATTAGTCTGTTCTCAAAATTCAATAAAGAAATGCCCAAGACTAGGTAATTTATAAAGGAAAGAAGCTTAATGCACCCACAGTTCCACATGGTGGGGGGAAGCCTCAGGAAACTAGCAATCATGGCAGATGGTGAAGGGGAAGCAAGGATCTTCCTCACATGGTGGCAGAAGAGAGAAGAGTGAGGTGTGAAGGTGACAGAACCCCTTATAAAACCAACAGATCTTGTGAGAACTCACTCACTCTCACTACTACAGCATAGGGGAAAATGCCTCCATGATCCAATCGCCTCCCACCAAGTCTCTCCCTAGACATATGGGGATTATGAAGATTACAGTTCAAGATGAGATTTGGATGTGGGCATAGCTAAACCGTATCAAGATGTTTAAGTATACTTGATTTTTCTATCCCCTTCCAGAATAGGATAATGTGTTCAGAATGTTTAAATTCTAATATTCACACCTCCAGTGTTACATGTTCTGGACTACATTAGCTAAAATTTAATTTCATCTAAATTTTAATACAAATCTTTCATTAATATTTTTATAGTTAATTTAAATTGAATAGTCAGTTTATAAGTAACATGTCTTAATAGCTGTGATTTCATTTCATTGTCATATACAGAGTACATTTTCTTTTCTATTATCGTACCTTTCCTCAATATATTCTTTGAAAGCCTCAGAATAATAAAATCCCAGACTTTGAATCAGTTGAAACTATCCTTATTTCAGATTCATTCTCAGCCATTCATATAGATAAACTAGGTCTATCGG
The DNA here is from genome assembly GCF_001604975.1 of Cebus imitator. Lineage (NCBI taxonomy): Eukaryota > Metazoa > Chordata > Mammalia > Primates > Cebidae > Cebus > Cebus imitator. The sequence continues at coordinate 2,635,953 of NW_016107420.1, read as the reverse complement.
TAATTTAGGAATATAATATTTTAGTCGTTAATTTATATTTTCTATCTGAAAGCTCCTACAATGTTCTCTATATTTGAGATTCTACAGTATCTCTATGAAATATCTAGGTATAGATTTGTTTATCTGATGTGGGCTTCCATGTAATCCTATATGGAGACGTCTCCTGCTTTTTTCATTTCTGCATTGTTTTCTAACCATTTTAAAAAATATTGTTGCTTCTTTTAAATTCTCCCTTTTAAAATCAGTCTGAAACATCCGTAAGTTAGGTGTTATAGTAATTCATCCTACTACCCACATTTACTTATTTTTTATTTCTCAACAAAGTGTACCTTTGTACCTCACTTATGAAAATCTAGATTAAAAAAAAAAAACTGTAAAGCAAAAATTTAACCCCAACTGAGTAGCTCCAGAGGCTTGAGGCTTAAACATTATGCTCTTGAGAATAAAATACAAATCTCAAACAAATTATTGTTTAACCCTTGTATTAATTTGCAAATTAGCTTTGCCGTTTTTCTAATTTACTCAGAAGAAAGCAATATTCAGATAGATTATTGAAAGTGTTCTAGGTCATAAGACTATTAACTGACTTTTACTCAGGTCTACTTTGAACAATAGCCTGAATTCTTTTCACTACTCCGTGTTTTGTGTAATTCACATTCTTTAGAGACTTAATTTCAATTATAGATGAAAAAGGAAGTACCATTCCATATTTATGAGAAAGACCTGTGTATGTATGTTAGACGACGAGAATGTGTTTGCATGTTTAAATGTTTTCCATTAGGTGACAAGAACAGAGGTAAGACCTGTTTCACTCCCAAACCTCTAAAAAGCTGTGACATTTTCTGCTACTTGTAACATGATTATGAAAATTAGGAAAAGAAACATTATTATAATAATGATCTCTACAATTAGAAAAATGATTAATTAATTATAAATTTAATTTAGAAGTGATTATATATTAGAAATGCAGGTTTTTAGTAAGGAAAGTTTTAATTACTAAGCAGTCTGAGATTTAACTTAAGTACATGATTAAATGCCTGAGTATAAATTCTGTGGATGTGAGGATCTACCTAAGAAGTTGGAAGAAATCGTGAAATAGAGGAAAACATGATAGAAAGGCAATTATTCATTATTTTGAAGTTGTATTACAAGTAGAATAATATAGATTTACTGGAAAGTGCGTTACCATAAATGTATTTACTTAACTCATAATACAACTTGTAGAATAAGTGAAAATACTAGCTATTAAGTACTGCCACTTGCGATAAAATTTGTGGTTAAAAACGTACTCCTGATTAAAAAGAAGATAGAGGAAAACAATAAATAATATTTTCATCCCATTTAGCCTTTATTCATCATGATTTTATCCTCTCTCCTTTGATAACTTATAAAGTCAAAAATTCACACTAAATTTTACAAGATTTATTTTTAATATTAAAAATCTATAAATATAACTAAATCTGTATGCCTTTATTATTCTAGATCAGATAGAATATAGCCAGAATTTTATAGTCGCTGAACGTTCTTCTTTGGGTAAAATGAAATTTAATTATTTATTAAATAAATATATATTAAGTTCTACCTTTATCTCAGTGTTCAAGTTACTGGTAATGTATTCATTTACAAAATAGAGAAACAAAACTGCTTTAGGATTCTTACATTGAAATGTGGAGACAGACAATATATCAATCAACACAAACAATTAAAGGTTTTGAAAGGTGTTGTGAGCAAAAACAAAGCTGAGGGATCCGTGGTTTTACCGTTAAATTTTTTTTTTTTTTTTTTTTTCATTTTTTTGAGGCAGAGTCTCACTCTGCTGCCCAGGCTGGAGTTCAGTGGTGTAATCTTGACTCACTGCAGCCTCTGCCTCCTGGGTTCAAGTGATTCTCCTGCCTCAGCCTCCCGAATAGCAGGGATTACAGGTACACACCACCATGCCTGGCTAATTGTATTTTTAGCAGAGACAGGGTTTCACCATGTTGGCCAGGCTTGCCTTGAACTCCTGACTTCAGATGGTACATGCAAAGTGCGTTGGTTTTAAATGCTTGGTCAAAGATGTCTCATGGAGACATTATTATTTAAACACAATGTAAGAGCCAAGAATACAAGCATCTGAGTCAATATAGGATAGAGAAACAAATAAATAGAAGGGCTTTGAAGGAGTTGTGTGCATGAGTGTGTACTCCAAGAATAGCACAGATGGCATATGGCTGGCATGGAGCATCATGTTTGCATGATAGAAGTAGTGGGTAGCCCAATATTATGTAAATATCTACCCACTACTTTTTTCATTCAATCTTGACACTGCATTCTAACCATATGTCATCTGTACTAGTCTTGGAGTATACACCCTTATCCCACTCACAGGGCATGTAACACATGTAATAGGGGTGTGGCTCACTGCTTCAGTGCCCTGCTTCTAAGACTCCTAGGGGGAGCATGCAGACAGGAAGGGCATTTTAAGTGTTTCTTGGCTCTGACCCCATGGCAGTGTCTAGGTTTGAGTGTTTATAGTTCCCAAAGCACCAATGGGCATGTATTACAGTGTGCTCTTTCAGCTTTGCTGTCTGCAGTAGACTTGTGTTGCCTTATCACTAGGACAGAGGACTTTCTGTATCCTGGGTTTTGCTTTAGTGTACTGGAAAAGTCAATCACATGTGGCCCTAGAGGGATGAGTGCAAGATTTCATTGGGTGATGGAGGTAGCTCCCAGTGAGATGAATGGAGAACCAGAAAAGGATGGAGTGGAAAGGTGGTCTTCCCCTGGAGTCAGGCCACCTTGAAATTCAGCGGAATTTCCCTCAGCATCTGCATCCCTCCACCTTTAATAGCCTGCTGGTGTAACAATATGCCCTTCTGCTCCTCGCAGTGTCCAGCTCGTTGTGTGTGTGTGTGCTTGCTACTTCTCAAGTTTTTATGGGCACAGGATGGGGGGGGGGTGACAGGCCAGAGTAGTCTTGGAAAAACGCAACATTTGGATGTGAAAACAAAAATGCCTCTGTTATCATTTAGGTCCATGGGCACAGGCCCAAGGATGGAGCCCTCACCAGGGACCCCACTCTTCTCTACCTAGCACTTCCCTGCACCCCTCCTGTATCAGTAGCAGATAGGCCCATTTGGAGGCTCTTTGCAATAATATGTGTTATCATGATGCATCCTTGGATTCAGGTGGTAGTGTTGAAGGTGGTAAAGGAGGTAATAAAATCAACAAAGCTTTCTAATACCATGTATAGGTTATGATAGAAAGGATTTATAAAATGACTCCAAGATTTAACACATGAGTATATATAAAGATGGAATTGCCGTTTAATTATGAGACTAAAAACAGTAGAGAAAAGCAGATTGAAGGACAGTGGATAAAGAGTAGTTGTGGGAAATAGGAAAGTTCCTTTTTAAAGCTCCCTTTCTTGTTAAAAAATAAGTGTGCTAATAACTTTGTTAAGCCCTATCCCATGAAGCTGTTAGACATGCCATGCTTACAGGCACGTAGTACATTCTATGTCCTTGTACTTTAGCCAAGATAACTGTGTTGGACATGCACACAGGCATGTCCCAGCTCTGCATTGCTTTTACCTGTTAAGAAAAGTTTTCAGTTGTTAGCCAATCAGGTTTTAGTTTACATTGTGAGGTCTGGCTCCAGTCAACGGAAATCAGGGCAGTAAGGATGACCCTAGTGCATAAGGAATAAATTTTCCTGTTTTCCTTTGTTCATTATACTCTTATGGCATGATGGCTAGTGAGCTTATCCTTCTTCCTGCAGTCCAGGAACTAAAAATTGCATTGCTAAAAATCCTTTGTCTCCATGATACTTTTTCTTTGTGGCACCGAGCATCTATTTCCAATATTAGTCTTTGTTTATATACATTTGATTTCAGAAGTCATGTACAATTTAGGTGGAGGTGTTAAATAAATTTTTGATATACCGCTTCCACTTTTCGCTCCTCCTCAGCTTAGAGGTTGTGACTCTGGCCCTACAATGGGGAAAAAACAAGTAAACTGAAAATCAGTTGTTTTATTGGTTTTATTGGGGAATTGAGACCACCCCAAAATCTGGACAGACAGATGAATCCAGAAAGTTATAGCCAAGATGTGATTATATGGAACAGAAACCAATGGAGGCAAACATTGAAAGGAACACTTACATGGTTATTCTGATGAACTGATGGAGGCTTGTGTGGACTATGGTGAGAATGAGAAACTCATGGTTAAAGTCCTACATGGGTCACCAGAATTTGATGAACTTACCTCCAGGAATCCATAGTTTCTCCCGGAAAGAGGTAATATCTCCCAGTGGTTTGGGCAGAAAAGAAAAGTACCATTGTGATGCATGCCCAGAATGTTCTCCAAAAAAAAAAAAAAAAAAAAAAAAACCTACTCTTTAGGGAAAATGCTTTATCAAAGACTCTACCTGGAGAAAGGGAATTTATTCCACACTAGACCCCTGTGTCTTTCCTGTCTCACCTCAGGAGAAGGGGAAAGCTAAGAAATGGTTACAAAGGTCACAGACCAGGGACAGAGGCCAAATAAAAGACTTAATTATGGAACTACAGAATGTGTCACCTCCCTGATACCTAACCACAATATCAACAGAACTCCAGTATCCAGTAAAATAATAACAGCGGATTACAGCTAAAAGAATTGTAGTGCACAGATTTTATTTGGGAGTGGGGGGATGTTTCAGGAAGCCAAAAGAGAACAAGGTGGGGAGGGAACAAGAATACTGGATGAAAATGAAGCCCCTGGTACTTAGAGCTACAGCAAAAATTAAACACTTCCCAACTACTAGCCAGATTAACATGAACTTCACATTAAAGGGCTATATACCTCATTTCCTATCATCTGACACATTGTGTCTAGTTTCACCAACAATGAAATTTACAAGGCACGGTTAAAGTCAAGAAAATCATTTGTCTAAAAAGCAAACATTAGAACCACACTAGGATATGAGACAGATTTAGGAATTATCAGACAAGAAATTTACATGTGGATATACAAAGAAGACTACTTCATTGGAAGTAATAATTTGTCAGTTTTTTGTCAGTCTATAGATGGTGTTAAAAACCGTAACACTGGCTTAGAACACAGTTAGAGAGCAAATGGTGGACAAGAGATGTGAGGATTTAATATATGACTGTGCAATGCTTAGAAATGCTAGAAAAGGCCGGGTGCAGTGACTCATGTCTATAATCCCAGCACTTTGGGAGACCGAGGAAGGTGGATCACCTGAGGTCAGGATTGTGAGACCAGCCTGGCCAACATGGTGAAAACCTCTCTCTACTAAAAAGACAAAAATTAGCTGGGCATGGTGGTGGGTGCCTGTAACCCAGCTACTTGGGAGGCTGAGACAGGAGAATCGCTTGAACTAGGGAGGTGAAGGTTACAGTGAGCCAAGATCATTCCAGCCTGGGAGACAGAGTGAGATTCCATCACACACACACACACACACACACACACACACACACACACACACACACACAATGCTAGAATAACTAGTGAGAAAAGACCACTAGCGACGTAAAAGAAAAATCAGAAAAAATAAGTTTTGAGATCTAAGTTAAAAAGAAAGTATTTCAAGTAGAGGACCGTATTCCACTTTAGTAAATTCATGCTGATATGTCAGGAAAGAAAAGAAACATCAATAGGATCGTTGATTAATTTACAAGAGAAGATTCAGTAAGTGAGTGTGGCAACAAGCAAACCAAAATACATAGAGAAAATAGACAAGAAGAATTAGGGACAGAGAATAAAAAAGCAGTTTTGGAAGAATTTTTCTTTGTAAAAAGTAAAATAAAAATAAAGTTTAATATTTCACAAAGGCGGGATGAAGAGACTTTATTGTTCATTCTAGAGGCATCATGATTTTATGTTTCTGTAAATAAAAAAAATAGAAAGGATAATTAATAATGAATAATGCAAAGGAGATCAAATGGACAGAAAGAAGGTTTGACCTTAGAGAACTCTACAGAGTTCTCACCGGCATCCATCCAAATATTGTGATAATTCAATATGTACATCTTAACTCTCTATCTAATCCTTCCTTGAATTTTACATCAGACTATATTTTGCCCTTGGTTTCTATACTGAGTTCAGGTCATATTGTACCAGATTGCAGCTATATATTTTTAGAAATTAAGATCTGGCTGGGTTGGGGGATTTTCCTATAATATATACATTACAATTGAACTTGATTACACATTCCAAACATAGAAATATGTAAACAAATAATTAATTGCAATAGGAAATTAGCACCAAGAAAATCTCAAACAAAATGTTTACATTTTAGCTGATGTAATCATCTCCAAGTTTTGTCTTTATTTTTATTTATTCATGTATTTTCTGGCTCCAGCTCTGACTATTTGTATTAGACCTAGGCCAGGCCTATTGGCTAACACCCTTAAATAGGTGTAACATTGCTGTGAGAAGTGAGACACAGAATTACCACGTTCTGTAACTGACAGAACAGATCATCACTTACCAGTAATTCAAACATTCACTCCAGATTACATGCCCTAAAAGTTCTTCCCTCCTTTGTTCCCACTGGTCTCTGAAGGGTTATATACAGCAGAGATGCTAAGATTCTTAGTGGTATGGGCAGATTTTTTACTGCAAGTAGATCTTCAGGACACTGGATTAGGGTTTGCCTCTGTGGGAAATAAATGTACAAACTTGATAGAGCTTTCTTGTTTCTTTTCTTTTCTTTTCCCTTTTCTTTTTTTTTTTTTTAGGCAGTCTTGCTCTGTTGCCCAGGCTAGAGGCACAATCTGGGCTCACTGTAACCTCCACCACCTGGATTCAAGCGATTCTCCGGCCTCAGCCTCCTGAGAAGCTGGGATTGCAGGTGCCTGCCACTGTGCCCAGCTAATTTTTGTATTTTTAGTAGAGACAGGGTTTCACTATCTTGGCCAGGCTAGTCTCGAACTCCTGACCTTGTGATTCACCTGACTTGGCCTCCCAAAGTACTTTGGTCTCTGGAATGAAGAAAAGAGGATAAAGAAATAGATATTTTGTAGATAGATCTACAAATGGAACTATTAAGCATAAAATTATTATTTTGGTCTTTAGATGCTCTTTCTCTACCATCTTTTCCAAAAACCCTCTCCCCTATTTCCATCTGCAGACTATATTTTTATAAAGATGCTTTATGAAAATAATTTTTGAAAACTGAAAATTCAAACAAAATGAGGAACGTCTGCATTTTATACTCTTCTAGAGATTCATGATGCACCTGGGAAACACAGAATGAATCTAAGGATTCTTTCTGTATTGAGCCTAATGTAGTTTCACATATTTCCCAAATTTGTTTTTTCAAAGGATGTGTCTTTGGAATGAAGTTTTAATAAACCATCAAATTATTTTCTATTTAAAACACTCAGAAAAAATGCTCTCTGTTTATTTCTATAATAAGCTGTATACATTTTGCTAATTCTGCGTGTACCTGGAAACTAATAAGGAGCATCTTAAAATAAGAGTATAGAAGCACTTGCTCTTTGAGCCAGTTAAGAAAATGTCTCTGACTGAAAAAAATTGTGTTGGATATTACTGAAATATATTTTGTAGTTCAAATTAAATCTCTCTTTTAATAAGAAAAGAAGGAGTCCAAAAAAGGCCGAAATTCGTGACTAAACTAATTGTATAAGAATCTTGACACTTTGTTAGTTTTTATTCTGCCTTCTGCATGACATATTGCTTGATTCAACTTTTTGGTTTAGTGAGCTATGTGTGGCAAGGGATTGAATACATTTTATAAATTTTTAAAATGATAAATGGTTATGAAACACAACTGAGGGTGTCATACTAATACAAACTAGTGATTAGGCCATTATGGCTTTCAATCATAGAATGTTACACGTTATCTACTTTGCCAACTCACTGTGATTTTATGATAACTTAAATATGAGTAACAATAAAAGGAAACAGTTCTGATTGATGATGATGGGTGCTATGAAATTCATTAGGGATTCAAAAAACTTCAAATTGAGAGTTCAACTCAAAATTCAACCATCAGAGTCAATGCATTCTGTGAACTCATGAAATTAAAATAAAATGCACGTGCACTTTTAGATAAAACTGCTCCTGAAATACATATAAAGATCAATGGATTATATGACTTTTGTTCATCAAATAGAGAAGCTATGGCTCTCAAATCCTGTTATGCTGATGCTAGTAAAGTTATGTTTATATTTAGGGATATATATATATATATATATCCCTAAATGTTACTCTTCCAGAGAAATAGAATATTGTAAAATAAAACTTTACATTCTGTTTTAGAGCCATGTTCTGTACTCAGTGAACAAGCCTGTGACTTTATTTAAAATTGACCAAATGGGAAAAGATACTCAGATACTCTGTCTTTAAAATAAAAATAGTTTGCCGGTTTATACTGACATTAACCAATACATTACTACATTTTTATTCTGAAAAAATGTTTATGCAGTCTGTTAAAATAAAATCATATTTAATATTTGGGTTTACTATTATGCAACTGTGATAACAAATACAGTTTTACAGCACAAAGTCATTGCCAGGAATTCAAGTTAGCAACTAGGAAGAATTTTTTTTTCACTAGAAATTCTGAAGTCTCTAAAGAATGACCTTCTATAAGCCATTTAATTTATCACAATGTCCCTGAATTGCAACAAAATCACAAGTTATAATAATAAATACAATAAGGCAATTTTATACAAGTGCACAAACCTGATCATCTAGGCTGATAGGTTGGAAAATAATTACTTGCTTCCCCAAAGAAAGGCAGCTGTGAATTATTTAGGGGTTACTCCAGAACCGATGGAAACATTTCCTTTGTTTTGTATTTGTAGCTTAAATAACTCTCTATCAAAAATTAGAAAGACTTATTATTTCTGTACAATTATGAATAGACTGGTTATCCTTTAGTTTACATATCCATATTTGTTTTCTTTTAAGAATCTTTTTTATTCTGAACGTTTCTTTTCTTGTTTCCTTAACTCATATTACTTATAGGTCCTGTAAAGCCTTTGCTTGAATAAAAAGACCAATTTTTGAACAGTGAAATAATTTGTTGCTTGAGGGTTAAGGAGGCATAAGTATATACATATATGTATGCATCATACACACACACACATACATACCTATTTTCCACATGTATGTATGCATGCATATATGTATGTATGTATCTATCTGGACTCTGTCTAATCTATCATCTATCTGAATTGATGAATATATCCTGGGCTTAATTCAGCTTCATTTGCCATGTACCTGCTGTATCCCATCACTCTGATAGACATTTTTCATGTTTCTGTTATCTTATTTATTGTTCTCAGTGTGCAAGTGATCAATTATTATCTCCATGGACTACTCTGTGTGTGTGTGTGTGTACGTGTAATATTTGTGGTTTTATTTGTATAACGCTACTTGGTTCTTAGTCTCATGGCTACTTATGATAATAAAAGCCAACATTTATTTTGCACTTATTCTATGCCCTCAAATATTTAAATATTATATATACACTTTCTCACATGCATTTCAACATTGCTCTGAAGTAAATAATATTTATTTTAATATATAAATCAGAACGTTATTATAAACTCAAATAAATAATTAGCTTTTATATTCTTCCTTTATATGTTCAACTTTATGTCCTGCTACATAAATCCTTTTGTATTAAAAAACTTTTGATAAATGACAAGAAACTATGATGTCATAAAATCCTGGGTTGGAGTATTCCTCTGTTAATTATTAATTGCATGAACCTGAAGAAGTGATGATTCTACTCTACATATCTATACGATGGGGATAACAATGGGTACTTTGCAGGTTTGGTTTGAGGACAAATAAAAATGCATGTAAAGCCTGTAGCATTAACTGTGGCTGACTCTAACCATGAATATTACTAGGTACCTAGGTTAGGATTGAGGTAAGCAGGGTTGAATTATTATTATTTTTTAACTTGTATAAGTTGGAGACAGATGGAATCTGGCCACATGAATTGTTGTATCATTACTCTAAATGTCAGATTGCTTAACTGTCATACAAACATGATAATATCACCTACCCCATATTATTTCAAGGGTTATTTGAGAACACCTAGAGCATCAGACACACAATAAGTATTCAATATCAATTAGTTATAGGTTCCTTAATTTTTTTTCAAATTTTTGTTAAGAAACATACTTATTTTGATTTCTTTAATGCTGGAACTTCTATTTGATTATGCACATATGGTTTTATTTTTACATTTTCTTAAATTGCAAATGAACATAAAAATCTTCCTCCTGTTTGATCTGTCAGAACATGGTTCTGTTGGTTGTCATTCTCTTCCAAATTTTGCTTGTCTTACCTGAATTACATTACTTGCTTCATTCTTTATATTCCAATCAATTATTTTATTTGATTCTTGTATTGTGACTCATCAACCCAACTAAGACATAGGTAATATGATTACAGAATCAAAAGAAACCTAACCCCCTCATTTGATGTATGCATAAAGTGAATACATATTTATAGAATAAATGTATTGCAAAAACTTATATTGTCTATGAATTATTGAGACAGATCAAATTCTTGACAGCTCCATTACCCAAACGATCATTTACACTGACATTTAAATTAATATAGCAATGCTACAGAAAATTAGTAAAAGTCTTATAAGTGATAAAATATATAAATGGTTTTAGGAACATTATTTTCTGAAAGTTATTTCTTATATTAAGAGATTTACTAGTAAATTGCAACAAAAAATTACTACCTAAAGACAATACCTTTCAGGGTAACAAAGTAAAAAAAAAATGTATTTTTTGTGCATTTCAGAAATATCAGGATTCCAATATCAGCACAGTAATATAATTTTACCGTATTCTGTCACACCAAAAGGTTTCAAAGGAGATAATGCATGAAGAAACGACATTTTACTTCAGAGTAATAATTATCAGCTATATTCCATAACAGACAGATCACTGCAAAGCAGTAATAGTACCTATTATGATTCAAGAAAACTTTCATGTGAAGTTGTTCATATTTGAAAGGTGATTGTATTGATGACAATGATAAAATAATAGCACTTAGTAATAATAGCACGTTCCATTTTTTATTTTCTCCTGAAAGATCCTAAGGTTATATATTTGAAAGTATCTATTTGTGCAATCATAGAAGGCAAGTAAAATATCAAATTATTTTCAGGAAAGGGAAACAGAATCCTTTTAACAGCAAGCCAGTGTGATTTGAAAAATGAGACACTTTCCTTGAACAGTTAGTTACAATTTTGCAACATGCTACAACATAAAAACAAATTTACAACAAAAATAACAAAAATTAGGGCCTTGTAGCATGTCAAGAATTTCTGAATTGTGGGCTTCTCTTGTTTTGTGGTTTATTCTTCAGCAATTCATTTAACACAGGAAATTAATAGTAATGGGTGTTTTTGTAATTATTTTTTATTCAGTAGTAAAAAAATTTTCTGAGTGTTAAAAAAGACACATCATACATCAAAATAATTTTTAAAGCCAGAGGAAATAAGCGAATCAAAAATATAATTTACTGAGTGATCCAAGAAGTGGGAATTTTATAGAAAAATAAATCACAGAAACAATTATAAAAGTAAAGATCTCCATTGAAAATTCCATTAAGGTGAAATGTATTGTATTTAAATTTTAAATAAGTAAGTCTAATAATATTTAAATCATCTACACAACAGAAAAATAAATGGCATTCTTTTAAAATCAGTGTCTGAAGTTAACATAACTTGAATGTCAAAATCTAATGTATAATACACAGAAAATCATAGATTAATTTTATTGTGAACATATATGCAAAAGTTATTCTGAACGCTAATTAAGACACCTCAAAAATAAATCAAGAGAAAAAAAAAACATTGCTACAAATGTTTTCCCAAAAAGTTCAAGAATAAATCTATATTAAGAAACATACTGATATCAACATAATAAAAAAGTGTTCATATTAAGTGAATGCCATTTACTAAAATTCATAGCTTTCCACTTTTGAAACTATAAATAAAATGAGAATAAAATAAAACTTCATGTATTTAGTACTACTGATTTCCAAATATCCACAGCTAATATTTTTCTAATTTGGGAAACAAAAAATATGCATGTGCTTAACACACAGAACTCGAGCATCATTATGCTAGAACTCTCAGCATTATTATTTGACATTGTTATGGAGGTCACAACAGTGCTGGAAGACAATAAAATAATTTAACATTAATCAGATAAATTTTAGGTCCTCCCAATTCATGAAAATTGCTCTATCTTTTGTTTATTTTATCAATAAGCACCTAGGAAGTTTATAATAGCAGCAAAAGCTGTGCACATGTTTAGGAATAAATTTGAGAGTAATATACAGGAATGATATAGTAAAATTATAAAATTTTATTAAAATTTATAAAACAATTTAAATATGATGACATAAAAACATGTCTAAGAATGTGGTCACTAAGAATTCAGGTGATAAGCATATAGATTTTGACATGTTGAATGTATAAATACCAATTCTCATGTAATTTTGTGTAGTTTAGATTATGTTTGAATACAAAGAAAGTAATGTTAAGATGTATGTACAAAATAAGCTCCCTAGAATTAAAAAAAGTGAATATTAATGTAACTTTATCTTAGAATGTATAAAAATGACTTATAAAACTATTCTGGTAACATCAGTAAAGTATTGACATAGGAATAAACAAAAACATAATTGAAACAAAATATCTGAGGCAAATTAAAAATGTAATTTGAGATTGCTCCACTGCACTCCAGCTTGGGCAACAGAGTGGGACTCCATCTCAAAAAAAAAAAGAAAAGATAAAAGAAAAATACATATATATAATTGGAACTGAAACCATAATACATTTGTGTTGCAGGATTTTCATTGTCTCCTCTCTATATCTTTTATGTAAACAAGAGTCCACAGTTACTCATCGTGCTTAAATTTTGTGTATGTTTTTAATCCAGGGATTCTCATACTTGGCAATTTGGGTCAAATAATTGTTGTGGGAAGGAATATCTTGTTTTTGTTTAGCAGCATCTCTGGCTTCCATAAGTAGATACCTATAGCACACCTCATTTACCAGTGTGATGTGTGACAAATAAGCGTGTTTCCAGACATTGTCAAATGTCACTCTAACTGGTGAGGGAATAAGCCCTGATTGAAAAGCACTGCTTTATTACATTATTCAGAATATTGTACTTCATACTCATTCAAAAACTGTCAAATCTTTGTTAAAGAAATGTCTGATAAAGAGTTTAACTTCCTGGTATTGAAATATATTCAAATTAATCAAGAAAAGGCAAATAGTCAATTGAGTAACAAAACCATGAGCAGATAAATCACTAACAGAAAAATCCAGAATATTAATACACATATAAAAAGTAACTTCAATGATAAGTATAAAATGGAAATAAGAAAACACTTAAAGTGACATATATTCTTATTGATCACTTAGGTAAATCTAAACATACTAGGATCATTTGATTCTGTTCGGACCACTTCCAGTGATGGGAGAATTGGCAAGGTTTCAAATGTTATTGTTGGTGTTTGCCACAGATTTTTGGAAAAGGATTTTAAACAACCTTATACATAGAAACCTGTCATACAGAAATATTATCATACTATGTAAAGATATGTTGAATGATTTCAAATGCAGATAGAAAAATGTAAGCCACTTGGATGTCCCTTTACACAGAAATGGATGCACCAAAGGTTTTTAGAGAACTCAAATCTATTTCTTGGTGATAAATTCCTTCAATAACCTTCCTCTTTATGTAGGGCATCATAGAAATTTTCATCTACACACAACTATGCCAAGATCAAGGTTCTAAAGCACTTGGCTCCCACTGTGCTTCTCATAAAGAGAAGGTAGCAGAGAACCATCATTTCCACAAATTCTTGACATAGGACTTTATTTCCTTTTCTAAAGGTTAAATGTTGCCTTTCCTCTTCAATGCTTTGCAATACATATTCCTGCAATATTTTCAATGTTATGCTATCTCCTTCTAATGTTCTTAATTTTAAAAATTTCAAAAGAATCAGCATTGCCTATCCTCCCTGGTTAGATTTATTGACAGTGGCCTAAACTTGTCTTCTAATAAGCAGGTTGTTCTCATGTTCCCATGTTTTGGCTACAATTACATGAGTGAACTTTTATAAGTACTACTGCAGGCTAACTCTAACTCCTGGCCAACTTTATCAGAAATTCTGGAATAAGTCATAAACATCATCATCATCATTATTTATTTGAATGATTATAATACAGGTGTCAAGGCTGTAGAGCCAAATGACAAATATTCTGAAATAGTGAGACAAATTGTTCTCAATCATAAATAGTAAAATATTGTCAGATTTTTACATTTTGTTATTCTTGGTAACACATAGATTCCCCATAAGATCAAGTATTAGTACATAAAACACTCTTCAAATCAAATAAATTCTACATAACAAGTAGAGAAAAAGTGATCAAGGAACATTATATAGCAGCAGAAACTATAGTTTTTCAACAGGTAATTTTAATTCATGAGTAAGGAAATTCAGACTGATTGTTGGATGTTGCATATTTAATCATGACATCAGTATGGAAGGACATATTAACACAAAACAGATTTTATTCAGCACTTAAATAATACACACACACACACACACACACACACACACACACACCCACACTCAAAGTCTCTTCTAACTGAGGATAGGCTATGTACATTAGAACACCTCATTTCTATCTCAAGCTCAAATACATGTATAGAGACTGAAAAGAAGAAATAAAAGGTGAAGTAAGACCAAATAATGACGTAATGAAAAAGCATGAAAACAAAACTAACAAAAACCTGGTCAGTGTGGCAGTGTTAATTTAGATACAGTGATCAGGTAAGGCATTTTTGAATAGTTGTAACCTAAATGATGAGCAGTCATCAGTCAATTTAAGCTCTGGAAGACAGTGACACACCAGAAAAATTTGTCAAAATTTGTCAGGGAAATATAATGTTTTTACACAACGGAAATAAAGTAAATATGAGAATACAAGAGTAAGACATGACAAGATCAAAGAGTAACGTAGTAACTAGTAACCAGCTAGTAGAGAAATGGCTTCTCAAACCAATTATATTTTTAGTATGTATTCTACTTGTAAAGCATAAAAAATAAATTTGTTATATACTAGAACGTGGTCTTAGATCTCTGTCTTTTAAATGTGTACCAATGATGGCTTTCTTAATCCAATGAGAGTTCTATTAGAAGATAATTTTTTTTCTAGTATTAACTGTTTTCATATAATTCCATATACTTATTATAAATCCATAAATTCATGATTATAAACTCCATTTGAAGACTGTATCTGGTTTTTTGTTTAGTTTACATACAGATGAAATATATCTTACAAAAAAATTTAAGTACTTGGCAATATTTAAAATTAGAAGATTCCATATAAATATATATATATATATATATATATATATATATAGTTTTATCACTTAAATAAAAAAGGGAAATGTCTGGCGATATGGTTAAGCTTTTTGTCCCCACCCAAATCTCATGTTGAATTGCAGTCCCTGTAATCCTCACATGTCAAGGGAGAGACCAGGTGGAGTAATTGAATCATGGGGTACAGTTTCCTCCATGCTGTTCTCATGATGGTGAGTGGGTTCTCATGAGATTTGATAGTTTTATAAGGGACTCTTTCCTCTTTGCTCAGCCCTTCTCCTTCCTGCCACCTTGTGAAGAAGGTGTCTTGCTTCCCCTTTACCTTCTGCAATGATTACAGGTTTCCTGGGCCCTCCCCAGTGATGCTAAATTGTGAGTCAATTAAATTTCTTTTCTTTATAAATTATACAGTCTCAGGTAGTTCTTTACAGCAGTATGGAAATGAACTAATACATCTGGTGACACTGAATCCTTATTTCTTTATTTCTATAAAAGTTAATCATGAAACAGTTTTTGGAACTAAATAGCTGGAATCCCGTTGAGCTGGCATTTCAATTCTCCAATTTACACCACTTTTTATTTATTCATGTATATGTATCCTGCCTGACTATTACTGGCACTGATTTTCAGATACTTTTTTTGACAAATGCCATGAGAAAGACCAGATAATAATGTTCCTGAAAAAATATTTCAACAGAAATCATATATACAAAGAAGCAATCTCAAATAAGCAGATAGATTACAGTCATCTTTTGCTAAAGCAGTGTACTTCTTTCTTTTCGAGAAGAAAGTTTTGTTCAAAGAATTACATTTTTCATTGTTCCCTTTTTACTTTACTGTTATTGTAGGTAGTATTGCTAGGTGCTAATGAGGTTGTCACTATAAGTGAATTCAATCAGCCTTTTTATCCCTTGTTCTAAGATTCTATTGTGAAAATATAGTAAGTTGTGTGATGTCATAGGCATAACATTTTGTGCAAGTAATGCCAACACAGGCCAAACATTTCATTAACTATATGGGACAGATAATACAAATAAGGAAGGAAGAATCTTTCTGCCATTTTCCCCCTGAACTGGCGTACAACACAGTAGACCATATGCATGAAGTTTCTAGTAGCTAAAATCATTGTGTAAGTATGTATTTAAATGAGTATCATTCTTGCTGGGAGTGCAATCATTTTTTTCCAAGACCACTGAGATATTTCATGTTATAAACTTTACTCAGATGTAAAAACTGAGGCCCACAGAATCAACTAATTTGCAAAATAACAAATACTTTTAAAAAGTGAAGACAGGATTTGAATACAAGTGATTTCTGCTACGTCACCCTGTTTGCCAAAAAAGACTCCCTCCCCTGAGATCTTATCACTCTTCAAATAGTGATTTTTGATTCTTTCAGACCAGGCCACATTATTCACCTATATCAAACAACTCTAAATTTCAGTGGCTTATGAAGAAGATTTGTTCTCATTTACTGTATATGTCTGTAGTAATTTGTCTACGGTTTTAGTATTTATTGTGTTTTCTGAAGGAATCAAGTCAATGCAACAGTCTCTGTTTAGAATATTTCTTCTGTCAGCAAGGCAGAGCAGAAAGAAAACATTTCAACCATAAACTGGCTTTTCAGATTTCTATTCAGAAGTGATAAATGAATGTCGCTTGTCACTGGCCAAAGCAAGTCACTTGATGATGCCTGAGATGAGTGATTGGTATGCATTATCACCTCACAGAGTGGTGCTGAATATTTTGGAAAAATATATATTTTGCCAGAAAACCATTAAATGAATTATGTCCCCACAAATATGCACCTAAAGATTATATAATGTAATGGAGAATAATTGAATCAATGAATATCACATAATGAAATCTGAGAAGGTTTTTAGAGCTAGGTCAAAACTCCAGAGTGTAATCAGAACTTAAATGCATAAGTCTTACCAAGCCTGGGGAGAATTCTGACACTAGGAAATTGATGAAACCTGGGCATAAAAATAGAAGGGGAAAAAAAAAAAAAAACCACTTGAACATTAAAATAGCACTTTTAAGATCAACTTTAAAAATGTTGAGTAAATAACAAAGTAATTTAATGATATAAAATGTATGGGTGACTGGGGGAAAAAATTGGAAAGCAATGTAGTAGGCATATTACAAAGTTCTTTGGATGCCAACATTTGAGAGAGAACACAAACAAAAAGCTGTTATTCATTAACAAAAGCATCAATACTATCAATATGTACTCTCAAGATGTGTGTTTTTAATATTTAAAAGTAAAAACTTCTTAGTCCTGCAGTTTAGACACAAAGGAAAGTCACTGAACTCAAATCTCCATGAATGTTTCCCTTTTCCAAATGAGGTTTTCTATTGCTAATCATTTTGAATGCCTGCCAAACCACTTGGACTCTCAATCGGCAGAACAACACAGATGTCTGTGTGCCATTTAACAGCTTTCAGGTGAAATAACGTACCAGGCAAAAAGTAGAATTGAAATGCAGCATACTGATGAAAAATAATGAAGTTTTTATTCATCAAGCAAATAATATTAGAAGCACACAGCTTTCGAAAAAATTTTTCTTGAATATATTACCATGTGTCACGTTAGAAAACTGTAAACTTCCTTTTGAGACAATTTATCATTGTTTCTTTCCATGACCAAAGATGAATATTTCTAGATTTAGAATACTGCATGGATTTTATGAAGGATTTGCTGTATTTTGTGCTTTAATCTTTTTTATGACCCTTGGAAACCTTGTTTGTATTTTTTTCATTGCATTTAATAAAACTTAACAGTGAGCAAAAAATCACATTTGCACATCACTGTTGATTGCATTAAAAAAGACAGCACATTAATTTCATCACTCTTTGCACATGTATAGAGTTCCTATGTACCAGGTGGGCATAATTAGGTTGGAATGTGGTTTGGCTGACAAATCATTTCCTATTGGCTGCATGATATCTCTGCTACACCCCCATAGAAAAGAAAATAAATGGCAATATTATTGAGAATCTTTTGGAAAATATTTGATAGGCAACCATGGTTAGGTTTATGCAAATATAGCTTTAAAACTCCAACATTCGGAAGCCATATAATCAAGGAGAGCAAAGATTGTTTTAATGAGAAAATTTTCTAAAGTCAGCCAATAAAATTCCATTAAAATAAAAGGATCTGATAAATTTAATCTTGATAGTTGATTTACAGAATTGATCTTTTTCATGGCAAATTTGTGCATCGTTTACAAAGGAAAGTAGTTACATGTGACATAGTTGATATAAATATTCCATATTAACCCAGCAAATGACCCATTTATTTTATTTACAATGGAAGCAAGAATCATTTGTTTCAACAATTTCTCATACTACCAAGAAGCTGACGAGACATTTAAAAATTCTTATCCAGAAGAATATTAAAGAACAGAAGCAATACAAAACAAGATACACACAAAATATTATAAAACTTAATGGAAATAAAATTTGGAACTACAAGTGAATTGTTGCTGTGCACATAACCAGAGAATAAAATGAAATGTAAGGTCTCTTTCCAAATACAAGCATATACTTAAGCTTATTGAGAGGTATTTAGGGAAAGAGTTTTCTCTGCCATTTTGGTTCCTAGTGAGCTCTTAATAAAAATTGTTGTGACTTAAATTCAAATGGAATGTTGGACTGACTATAAAAGTCTTCTTGTTCAAAAATTTTGATGGGTTTCCGTAGAATCAATATTTTCTTGGTTATAGTTTTACTATAAGTTTTGTATAACATTTTATGTAAAATAAAAACTTTATAAGCTATATTTAATAGCAGTTTAAATGAAATGAAATTCAATGCTAAAAATATTAATACTTATATTACTTAAGAAGCTAGATAAGGAATATTCCACATAACTGTGTTTTATGATATCTTAGTCATGAAATTAATAAATGTCTTTTTCATTTCATATTACCTCTAATTTTTCAAAAGCAAGGAGACTGTGGGAAGTGTGATTTTCTAGAGATGGTAAAAATTAATCTTAAATAGTTAGTTGGAATATATGATAGCAAGTTAGTGCACAAACTGATTTCCAAATTTAAATCAAGGGTTTCTCTGGAGTTCTCTAACTCAAAATTCATTTTAATCATGGATTTTTCAATGATAATAACTTTTATATCTTGCCTTACTTTTTATCTTATTTATAGCAAGATCAATGACAATTGATGCTGGTCTTCATTTTGAATTCCTTCCAAATAAGACCTGAAACTAGGGCTTGAGTGCAGGTAATTCATTTGATTGATGATGCCAGGAAGCAGAAGTGAGAAATTAGACAAGAGAAACAGGACTTTGGAAAAGAAAATAAAGAATATATTGATGAGTGTGTTATTATTAGAGGTAAATAGATCTGAATCCTGCTAAGAAACCTCTAAAAACAAACCGGTATCATCTCACATAGGGACTCCAATGACATTTACTTCCTTCTCACAGTGTTCTACTCCACCTGTCCACCACTTTACTGCATTGAGGTGGATCAAGCTTCAATGGAGACAAATTCTTCCGGCAGAGGAGACAGAAAAGGAGCTTACAGAGTGAGTTAAATGTAGACAGCATCTGCTGCACTACACATTGAAGGAATTCATAAGAACAATTTAAAGTACTGTTGTTTTAAATAAAATTTGTTATCATTGTTAGAAAAAAAGAAAAAAGTGGTTTTCTGTATCTCATGAAGACTATATATACACACCACATATTTATATCATTAATACATTTTGAAATCTAATACAAAATATCTAATTTGTTTCAGAGGCCTATAAAGTTTACTTCCTTAATGTTTCTTGAGTTATTTTCTCTTACAAACTTTGACAGCCACTGAAATTTAGTTCTCATCATTTTTCACTGGAAAAGTTAGAATATCATGTTTACTGCTTGACATTTTCTCCTGCTCCAAGTTTTACCTCTTATAATGTCATTATCCATTGTGCTCTCAGATATTCTTAAAAATATAACTATAAAAATGAAACTTTCTAGATTTAAAACTCTCTATGGTTCTCCATGCCTCTGAAGATGGCATCACATACATAATTATTTATTCTGTGGCCCATACCTGCTTTTTCAACATATTTATTTTATACTACTATCTTTTCATATCTTGTTTCAAAAACAAATGCTATTTACTGAATACTGATTAATTTTATCTTCAGTTTTCTATAAAATTAATATATTTCTACCTTTTCATACAACATGGCTTCTCATATAGTATACATTTTTGTGTGGTAATTTTTTTTTCTTTTTTCCTCTCTTCTTCCTTATCTCTCCTTTTTCTCTCTTTCCTTATATATATTTTTTTAACTTTTAATTTCTGTGGGTAGATAGTAGGTGTATATAATTATGGGGTACATGAAATGTTTTGACATAGGTATGCAATGTGAAATAAGTACATCTTGAAGAATGGGTATCCATTCCCTCAAACATTTATCCATTGAATCGCAAACAATCCAATTACAACCTTTATTTTAAAATGTAGTTACTGACTATGGTCCCCTTATTGCTATCAATTAGTAGTTTTTATTCATTCTTCTATTTTTGCACCCTTTAATCATCTCCACCACCCCTCCAGACCCCACTACCCTTCCCAGCCTCTAGTAATCACCCTTTTACCCTCTATGTCCATAAGTTCAATTGTTTCAATTATTAGATCCACCAATAAATGAGAACATGTAATGTTTGTCTTTGACTTATTTCACTTAACATAATGACCTCCAGTTCCATCCATGTTGTTGTAAATGACGAGATAACTCTTTTTTATATAGCTGAATAGTACACCATTGTCTATAAGTACTACATTGTCTTTATTCCTTCATTTTTTGATGGACACTTAGGTGACTTCCAAATCTTATTTATTGTAAACATTGCTGCAACAAAGACAGGAGTGCAGAAATTTCTTTGATGTAATGATTTCCTTCCTTTTGGCTACATACCCAGCAGCAAGATTGCTAGATCATATGGTAACTCAATTTTTAGTATTTTGAGGAGCCTCCAAACATTTTTCCACAGAGTTTGTATTAATTTACATTCTCTCCAGCAATGTACAAGGGTTCCCTTTCCTCTACATCATCATCAGCATTTGTTATTGCCTGTCTTTTGGATATAAGCTATTTTAACTTGGGTGAGATGATATCTCACTATACTTTTGATTTTTAATTCTCTGATGATCAGTGATGCTGAGAACCTTTTCATATGTCTATTTATTATTTGTATGTCTCAAGAAATTTCTCATCAATTCTTGTGCCAATTTTTTTATTATTAAATATTCACCCATAAAGTTGTTTGAGCTCCTTATATATTCTGGTTATTAATCATTTGTCAGATGGCAAATATTTTCTTCCATCCCATAGGTTGTCTTCACTTTGTTCATTGTATCCTTTACTGTTCAAAAGCTTTTTAACTTCCTGTGATCCCCTTTGTCCATGTTTGCTTTGGTCATTTGTGCTTATGGGGTATTGTTCTAGAACTCTTTGCCCAGACCAATGTCTTGGAGAGCTTCTCCAGTGTGTTCTTCCAGTACTTTTATAGTTTGAGAACTTACGTCTTTAATCCATTTTGATTTAATTTTTATATACGATGAGAGATAAGTTCTAGTTTAATTCTTCTGTATATGGATATCCATTTTCCCCAGCACCATCTGAAGAGCTTCTCTTTTTTTCAGTGTATTTTCTTCACAATTTTTGTCAAATATGAGTTCACTGTAGGCATTTGGATTTGTTTCTGAATTCTCTATTGTGTTATATTGATCTATGTGCCTGTTTTCATGCCAGTAGAATGCTTTTTTGGTTACTATAGTTCTGTAGCATAATTTGAAGTCAGGTAATGTAATTACTTATTTTGCTCTTTTTAGTTAAGATAACTTTGGCTATTCTGGGTCTTTTGTGGTTGCATATACATTTTTGGATTTTTTTTCTATTTCTGTGAAAAATATTATTGGTATTTTGATAGGGATTGCATTAAATCTGTAGATTGCTTTGGGTAGTTTGGACATTTTAACAGTACTGATTTTTTCAATCAATGAACATGGAAGATTTTTCCAGTTTTTGTTGTCCTCTTCAATATTTTTTATCAGTACTTTACAGTTTTCATTGTAGAAATCTTTCATGTGTTTGGTTAATTTTTAGATACATAATATTACATGTGGTTATTATAAATGAAATTACTTTTTATTTCTCTTTCACAATGTTCACTGTTAGAATATAGAAAGACTACTGGATTTTGTATGTTGATTTTGTATTCTGCAACTTTACTAAAATTTCTTTATCAATTCTCAGTTTTCTTGTTGAAGTCTTTCAGTTTTTCCAAATTAAGATCATAATATCTGCAAACAAGGAAAATCCAACTTATTCCATTCCAATCAGGATATACTTTATATATTTTGCTTACCTGATTGCTCTAGGTAGGACTTCCAGCACCATGTGAAATAACAGTGGTGACAGTGGGCATTCTTGTTGTGTTCCAGGTCTTAGAGGAAAGGCTTTCTATTTTCCCTGCTTGGTATAAAATTAGCTGTGGGTCTGTCATATACGGCTTTTATTATGTTGAGTTATGTTTCTTCTATGCCAATTTTCTGAAGGCTTTTATCATGAAGGGATGTTAAATTTTATCAAATACTTTTTTTGGCATCAGTTGAAATGATCATATGGATTTTTACCTCCAGCCTGTTGATATATCACATTGATTAGATTTGCATATGTTGAACCATCCTTGTATCCCAGGAATAAATTCCACTATGTCATGATGCACTATCTTTCTAACGAATCATTGAATTTTGTTTGCTAGTATTTTGTAGAGGATTTTGGCATTGATATTCATCAGAGATACTGGCATGCAGTTTTATTTATTTATTTACTTTCTGAATGTATCTTTGTCGATTTTAGTATCAGGATAATACTATTGTTAGTAGAGTGAGTTTGGAAATGTTCCCTCCTCTTTTATTTTTCAGAATAGTTTGAGTTGTATTGATATTAATTCTTTAAATGTTTGGTAGAATTCAGCAGTAAATTCATCAAGTCCCAGGCTTTTCAGTACTGGGAGACTTTTCATTACAGTTTCAATACTGTTACATGTTATTAGTCTGTTCAGATTTTGGATTTCTTCCTGTTTCAACGTTAGCAGGTGGTGTATATCTAGGAATTTGTGTATTCTTTCTAAATTTTCCAATTTATTTGTATACAGTTGCTCATAATAGCCACTAATGATCCTTTGAATTTTCACAGTATCAGTTGTAATGTGTCATTTTTTATTCTGATCTTATTTAGATTTTCTCTCTTTTTTCTTAGTTTGTATGGCCAAATATTTTTCAATTTTGTTAACTTTTTCAAAAAAAAACCTTTTCTTTCACTGAACTTTTGTATTATTTTTATTTTAGTTTATTTCCACTCTAATCTTTATTATTTCTTTTCTTCTACTAAGTTTGGGTTAGATTTGCTCTTGCTTTTCTAGTTCTTTAAGATGCATTGTTAGATTGTTTCCTTAATTTTTTTTTTCTTTTTTAATGTAGACACTTATAAACTTTCCTCTCAGTGTTGCTTTTGCTGTGTACCATACATTTTGGTATATTGTGTTTCTGTTTTCATTTGTTTCAAGAAAATTTTCAATTTCCTTCTTAATGTCTTCATTGACCCAATGATCATTCAGGAGCATATTGCTTAATTTTCATGTACTAATTAGTACAGTTTCTAAAATTCCTCTTGCTATTTATTTCTACTTTTTTTCCATTGTGGTCATAGAAAAGGTTTACAATTATTTCAGTTGTTTTATATGTTTCAATACTCGTTTTGTGACTGATCCATATGGTCTATCCTTGAGAATGATCTATGTGCTGAGGAAAAGAATGTGTATTCTGCAGTTGTTGGGAGATATGTTCTGTAAACATCTATTAGGTCCATTTAGTCTATATAGTGCAGACTAAGTCCCTAACGTTTATTGATTATTTTTTCTTTTGGTCTGGAAGATCTGTCCAATGATGAAAGTGGGGTGCTGAGGTCTGTAGCTATTATTGTATTGGGTCCTATCTCTGTCTTTAGCTCTAATAATATTTCTTTATTATTGTTTGGGTGCTCCAGTGATGGTTTCATATGTATATTTTAAATTGTCATATTATTTTGTGAATTTACCCCTTGATCATTATATAGTAACCTTGTTCGTGTCTTCTTATAGAAAAATCTCATCTTCGATTTGGGGTGTGTGGGACCCAGCATGAGCTCCCTCTCTGAAACATTTCCATCATGTGTACTCCAAGTAGTTCGATAGCCTAGTTTCAGGGCCCACAATGTTGAGGGGCTGTCTCTCTCATGACTAGAATTGCAGGAATCTGCAGTGGGAATGTGGACTGCCAGGTTCTCTCACTTATCTTTTCTCTTCACGGGGAAGCCTGGGCTAGCTACCTCACTTTCCCTCTTTAATGCCTGAGTTTTCTCTGTCATTTATCGCTAAACTCTAGTGTTCTTTCTTAGATACTCTATTTGAAGTATAATTATCCACTCACTATTTTTGTTTTTTCTTTGTGGAGCAGGTGAATGCTGGATGCCTCTAGTGAGCCATCTTGAATCTCTCATTATTCTGAATACATTTTCAAAAACTTGAGTAAACAGACAAAATTGCTCATGTTTACATGGTATGAGCCTCGTTTGTTCATTGTATCAGAAAAAAATATATAATTTTCACACAGTATTAAAAATCTTTTGTATATTATTATGGTCTGTAAAATAATTGTTTTCATCAGATTACTGATATTATTTGATCTTGTTTCTTTGTCTTCAGTTAACTGCCACTATTTTCATATTATATAACATTTCAAAGTGTGAGTTGCTAATTCAGGTTCCATGAGTTCGAATCCTGCCTTCTTGGTTTATTAGATATGTGATTATTAGAAACGTATAAACTTTATCAACATTAATTTTACTATATCTAAAATGAAAATCAAAATGATACAAATTCTATTATGAGATTTTGGGGATAATTAAGTGACCCAGAAAGTCATGTGACTAACAAACAATTAATGTTATTATTATTGTTTATATTCCATATGTATTATAATCTGAAGGTCCAGCTCTTTGTTAATGCTTTTCTTTGAGTTCCCACCAAAGAAATTTCAATCTTCTCCCCAAAAATAAATTTTTGAGCAATTTGCAATGTCATAAAGACATCAGTGGTTGGTTTTAGATTCAAAAATTGTCACAACAGTTGAATACATTGAGTAGGAATTTGTAGACAACTTAAAAAGGTTCATGATATAATGAACATAGTATTACCCTCTTGGGGTTCACTCAGGATGGTGGCAGAAGTATTAAGGAAAGTTATAGAATATAGTTACAAACCCTTTTGGAAGGCCTAAGCGTTTTTTATTACTTGGCTGAAGGCAGCCTTGTCCCTTTGGTTAAATAATTAGATAAACTCCCCCCATTCCTTTGTCTCTACTCTAACCAGCTTGTTGACTCATGTAACCTTTGAAGTAGTTGGCCTTCTTGCGGGGTGGTTAACCAGGGAGATTATCTCAAAGCCTTTGTTGTTAAATCTATACTGAATAAATGTGAGGAAGGAGAACTGGTGGGTATTGCGTAGCTGTGATCTCACTCCGTGGGACATGTATGACCCTCTACTCCACTCATTCACTATATTCTGTGTTTGAGTGCATTTATTTATCTGTCACAGAATCAGGGTCTGCAGGAAAGACCCCCACAGGTGATGATCCCGATGTGAGAAACATCACATTTCCCTGCTGACTCAATTTGTATTAGTATTCTGTCCTTGTTGACAATCTTCTTAAGGATGATTCTGATATTCAATGCTCCTAAATGAAATACCTTAGAGTAAAACTACAAGAGTAAAACCTCTATACTAAGATAGACAGTTGAGGATATTGTAATGAGATTCTCCAATCAACAATTTTAGCAATCCTGAGGCTGGACCTTACTCTTGGGTATGCCTCCCAGAGATTAGTAATGAGGTCTTGACCAGAGGCAACACATACAAAGGCAGGTTTAAACATATATATTTCTTCTACTTCACTATTTTCTCTACTGTGCAGAGGTTAATAAGGTTATAAGTTTTTGTCTTGGAGTCTGAGCAGTGAAAAAGGGGAACAAGTAATGAGGTATGGGAATATATGTATTTGGCCCTCTGTATCTGTGGGTCCCACATCTGCTGATTCAATCAAAAACAGATGAGAAATATTCAAAAATGAAAATAATTTTAAAACACAACCAAAAACTAGTACAAATTTTAAAATACAGTATAACAACACGTTCAATAGCATTTACATTGTGTTAGGTATTATAAGTAATCTAGAAATGATTGGAAGCGCAGTTGGCCCCTTGTATCCACTTTCTGCATCCATGTATTCAACCAACTACAGACTGAAAATATTGGGGAAAAAACAAAAATAACAATACAACAATAAAAATAATACAGATAAAAATACAGTATAACCATTATTTAAATAACATTTGCATTGTATTAAGTATATAAGTAATCTAGAGATCATTTAAAGTATTGTATTAAGTAATATAAGCAATATAGAGATGATTTAAAGTATACTGGAGAGTGCGTGTATGTTATATGTAAGTACTACTCATTTTATAAAAGGTACTTGAGTACCCCTGAGTGTCCTTGAGTGGGGGAAGGCCTGAAACCAATTTCCCATGGATTTTGAAAGATGATGATATTTTTAGATCTGCCTTTGCATGTGTTGTAATTGGATCTTTTGTGCTTTCTAGCCTTAGAACTTCTGGTTTTAAGCCTGAATGTATACACAGTGATTAAAATAATTAATGCTATATAAGTTAGAGAGTTTAAAAATCTAAATATTTGTTTTTAAATCTGCAACATAAACCTCACCTGATTTATTCAGAAACATAAATGAATACATTTGACAACATTTCTTCTAAATTACATCACTTGAATACTTCAAATATTTTATCACAAATGTTTTGTTATTATTCCATACTTTACATCTTGTCATATGGTAATTTTCTAAAACTATTAAGAATATTATAACTATAAACTAAATGAATAAAATTTTTAAAACATGATGAGTAATTTTCTTATGAATAATTATAAAAAAATTCTTTGAAATAAATATCATAGATATTTTACGGAAAGCAAAAATCTATTTTAAAGACACAACACAGAATCTGAGAAATTCCTTATTCTCTACACATTCACTTGCTGCAGAAAACATTCTCTTTATACTTTCTGTTCTATGAGAGGATCAGTAAGGCTCAAAGGTCATTGCCTTTGATTCCGTAATTTATTTTTCATATTCTCGGAAGTCAAAGATACATAAAGAAGTGTTTTTCTTACTTGAGTGGTGCAAAACAGATTTATTCCACAATGCTAATTTTAATGTACCACTCTTAGAGACTCACATTTTTCATATAGTTATACTTTAATGTCAACATTTTAAGAGTAGCAAGTTTTATTGTAATAAAAATATACTATCTCCAGATGTGGATATTTCCAAAGCCTGATAACAGGTGGTACATATCAAGAGAAATTTCAAAAAATATATATGAAATTATGCTCATAACCAGTACAAGTTTATATTATGACATCAGTGAACATAATACTTTTATACTGAGGGAAATAGTTAAAATTAACACATAAAAATATTATTTTCTGAATGTCAAGAAACAATTGTGATCAAATAAATACTATATACAACTATTTTGTAAAAATGTAAACTTGCTTAAAAGTTGCTTAAAATTTACCTAGTTAACCTGGCCTAAAAATACAGTATTTCTTAGAAATAAATAAATATCCTTTATAAATTTCCTTATATTTATCTTTATGTTGTTTTCTTAATAGTGTGCAATAATGAAAAACATTAACTACATTATAAGTATTAAAAAAGACATTCTAATAAAAAACACTATTTTCAGCTTAGGAATATTCATGACATACAATTATTTTATATTTTTAAATTACTACATATTTTATCTTTACAGAAGTTTTTATACTGTCTTCTTTATTAATACATAATATTTGTATATATTTATGAGATACATATGGCATTTTGTTACATGCAATATAGTGTTTAATGATCAGGGTATCTAGGTTATCTGTCACCTTGACCATTTAGCACTTCTATATATTGAGAGCATTTTGGGTCCTCGCCTAGCTATTTTGAAATATACATACAATTTCATTAATTTTAGTGACCCTATTGTGGTATTGAACATTGGAACTTTTTTTTTAATCTAACTCTGTTTGTACCCATTATTTTAATCCTTCTTCATTCACTTCCACCAACCACACACACCCACACCCTTCCCAGACTCTAGTAACTCCCATTCTACTCTCTATTCCAGGAATATCCAATCTTTTGGCATTCCTGGGCCACAATGAAAGAAAACAAATTGTCTTGGGCCAGAAATCAAATACACTAAGGATAGCTGATGAGCTAAACAAACAAAAACCAATCACAAAAAAATCTTATAATGTTTTAAAAAAGTATACAAATTTGTGTAGGGCCACATTCAAAGCCGTCCTGGGTTGCCTGAAGCCTGCAGGCGCCATGCAGCCCTCAGGCCCCAGGTTGGACAAGCTTGCTCTGCTCCAGAATCAACATTGCTTAGCTTCCATATCTGAACAAAAACATGCAATATTTGCCTTTGTGTGCCTGAGTTATTTCGCTTAACATAACAACCTCTACTTTCATGCATGTTGCTGCAAATGGCATGATTTTATTATTTCTATATCCAAATACTATTCAATTGTATATACAAACAACACATTTCCTTTATCATTTTGTCTATTGATGGACACTTAACGTCAATTCCACTAAACCTTTGTAGTAATTTTGATGACAGCATAAATTAAACATTAAAGAACTGGAGGAACTTGTGCCTGAGTACAAGGGCTGGAATTACAAAACAAACCCATTAAGACCACACCTAGGTTTTCTCAGACCCTACAGCCTGATAAATAATACAAGAATTCTTACACATGCACCCTGTACCAGGGCCCACTTAAAATTAAGAAACTTTCTGAGACTCTAGAGAAAGCTTTCCAGATCCCAGATCCTAGTTAAAGATTAGACACAGACAGAATGAAACACTCTTGCTTGTAGGTGCACTCCCACATGTAGGCAAGAAGTTTAAAATGCATACTAGCACTAGAATAAAAACTTATAAATTTGAGTTGGTCTGATGAGTTGCTCCAACCTTCCCCCGTAATCAGCTCCCTTCTTTTTCAGTCTGTCTG
Source organism: Cebus imitator (assembly GCF_001604975.1). Lineage (NCBI taxonomy): Eukaryota > Metazoa > Chordata > Mammalia > Primates > Cebidae > Cebus > Cebus imitator. The sequence continues at coordinate 2,606,339 of NW_016107420.1, read as the reverse complement.
AATCTTGTTATTGGACCATGAGAACAAGCAGCTGTATCTCATTCTATCCCAGTACAAATACACCAAAATAACATAGGTAGCATATCATATGGTGCTGAATATATTTAATAACTAAAAACTTTAAAGTCTTACTTTTTTTTTTTTGTACTTTTAAATACCAAGAATTTATTTATTTATTTTGCTTGCGTTCATTTCCTTTTACAAGTATATAAGAAACTTTTTACTCTCTGGGTCTTTATAAAATTGCAAGCCTTGATGAACAGTAATTGTCTACTTAGATAATATTTGTGCGAAGAATGTTTTAAGACATCTATACTCTGGATAAAACTAATTATTTAATACATTACTTTTTTTTAAAGGACATGCTTTTTTAACTTCCATGAAGTTTATCTATAGGCAATTATAATATATATGCATTTAAAACACACAATTGTAATAAATGAGCATTTTTTTTTTCTTACTTTAAGTGGACTGGCATCTTTCCTGCATGTTTTCCATGTAGTAACCTTCCCAAAAAGTTAAGTGCATTTAGGATACACCATATTTAATAACCTTAGTGCCAGTTGCTCATATTCACTGCCTGAAATGATGCTTTTCTCTACACAGCTTAAAAGCAAGAAAAGTTATTTAGAAACTGCCGCTAGGTAAATGAGTATTCCATATAATTCAAAATTTACTTTTTATTAAAAAGTAAATAAAAGCAGAAAAGTAATTTTACCTGAATATTTAAAAAGTTATTCTATATGTTATAACACTTAGTACAACAGAAACATTTGCTTACTTTCATAGGACTCCTGGAAATGGTATCTCTAACAACAATTATCTTTAACAAATAAGTCTTTTTTGCATCACATTTGTGTATGTCCTGAATGTTCCGAGGCCTTCAGATTTAACTCTTATTTGTGCTAAAAGAAAAAATGCAAATAAAAACTGTATAACAATCATCAGAAAAATAAAGTATCATAATAAAGCCAGTCAACTGTTTTTTTAAGAAACAAAAGTATAGAAAATACTTAACTATACATTTAGTTTTAGGAGAAATATTCTCTAATTAGATAGATTCATGAAATACAATATTAAGAATGGTAAAGATTATTATTTTACTGACTTTAACTACAAAAATGCCTTTGAGAAAATGTTCCTTTTCCTGGATCTTCATTTAATTGGATAATTTTATATGAGCTAATATTTGTGGTCTGATAATGCTTTCAAGGGAACCAATTATGTGCTTTTCTTCCATCAATATTGCAATATTGCAGGTTTTTCTGGGGCCTTTTGTACCTTTTTTTGTTGTAAATATTAAGTTTTGTTGTTTGGGACAAAACATTTCTTCCTTGACTGTTATTACTGCTGACAGCTAGAAAGGATTACCAGTAGAACCCCTGTTTTAAAGAGAAAGAAAAAGACTGGGCTATAAATGATTATTTTTTCATTCAAAATCTATCAAATTGAGTTTAACACTAGAGCATTGCAGGTAGCTTACTATAGAAATTTTTTTAAAAAAATTCTTATCACAAATAAAAACTTCTGCAAATCATGACTGTGAGTGTTAAATAGAAAGGCTAGTTGATAAGGAAACCACTACTAAGCTTGCTGTGGTTTGTACATTAGTGTGTCTGACAAATGCAAAACAAATAACTATCTGAGAAAATTCTGTCTTCAGTATAATCCTCTAGAATACTGAGTACCAGCAAATTATAAGACTACTGTCCAAGATAAGGTTCAGAATGAGCTTTCTGTATTCACATTTTATTCTGGATAGGACTTGGAACCCTGGGGCTGAAATGCAGATCTGGTTTCTATCAAGGATGAGATATGCAAAATCTTTGTATTTATTCAGATGTTTTGCAAATAAAATAAAGTAACAGAAGCTTTTGATTAGGCAAAAATAAGAAATCTCCATGTTTAGGCTATTGGGCATTATTTCAAAATCTTAAAAATGATTTTTTTAAAGATGTAAAAAGAAATAATTTAAGACAAAAAGTTTTTTTTAAATATAGGATTGTAACTACTAGTTTTTGAAAAAAAAAACAAAACTATAGCAACAGTTGCAAATTTATTTTCTTATATCAGAACTTGAATAATGTTTAGAGAAATACAGCAATAAATCTCACATAATTGTGAAGAGTTTCATGAAAGAATCTTGGCCTGACAAATAAATGCATAAAAAGTGATTTTACATTGCAACTGTTTGAATTGTTTTAAAATTGTAACTATTTTAAAATTTTTACTATTTTAAATTTACTTTTTTGTCAAATAAATTTGACTTCTTTCTCTATGAATCTTCTTCTTTGGAATATGCACTCTCTTATCCCTGAGAGGAGAAGTATTTACTCATTTACCATTTTTCTCTGAATTCAGTTTTTGCTCAGGAGCACACAAATAGAGCAATCCATATGCTTTGGGATGAAATAAAACTGCTAATCTAGAGCATTTTATTAAAGGCTTCTGGGAATACAGAGAATATATAACATAAAACAATATCCATTTCCTTGACTAAAGGCTAATCTTGTATTTTACAACCCTCAGTCACAGATCCCCCACCTCTAAGAGCCAGAGGCAGGAAAATCAGAGACAAAGGCCCTACCTGGCCTGCCAGAGACAGGAAAGTTGAAACAAAGACACCTAGCCTGCCAGAGGCAAGAAGTCCCTCAATACCAATCATAAATTAGAGTTTATAATATAATATAGAATTGCCTTTGTTAGAATGATTTGATTCAAAATTATATTCTTCAAATTTTGGTAAAAAGCAACTCCGTGATAATGTTTGAAAACATAGTCTCGTGTCTGAGATAATTATGGCCAATACATCTTTGATTACACTAGTCTGATCTCTTACTTTCAATCAAAAACATAGAATGGGAGTGAAAAGTCCTGAAATTGATTAAAAACTGGGATGTCAACTACCTTTCACGGATTAAAGTTTGTCAAATAGTTTGTATTTCAAAGGAAGAAAATATTATATATTATTTCTGGGTAGTTTGGAATATTTCGTAATAGATGAAGGCTCCCACCTTGAAAAACTGAAAATGTCAGATGACATGTAGAAATCCCATTCAAAAGCAGCAAAGAGTTTCTTAACAAGATCTAGAGGAGAAACATTATGGAAAAGGGAGAAACTCACAGAAGGAAGTTTGCCTTGTGAAGTGACTTTTACTCCCAGGCATTTTTGCCAGTTCTACATATGGGCAAGTAACAGATTCCTCTGCAAAGCTCAGAACATGGAAGAAGGCTGTAGTACAGGGAGAGAGATATGTCTAGAGCTTTGATGGAGATTTGAATAGCTCAAGTTCATGACTATTTTTCCCTCAAAATGTTTGACATATACTGGGGCTTCCTGGACAGCAAAAAAAAAAAAAAAAAAAAATGTAGAGAATGAATCTGAAAAACGGAGCAAAGATTCTCTGTAATAATATGAAATGACAATGAAAAGTGGAGACTCATCAGATGAAAGGGCCTACAGGATACAAAAGAATTTCTGTGAAAAACTCGAGAGATCCAGGAAGAACGGGAAGTAGAATTGTCATAGAAAAAACAACAGTTTCTTGTCACATGACCAGGAAAGATTAAGCTCACAGACACACAGAAGGGTGAGGCATGGAAATTAAAGAAAAAACAACTGAGCGAAGTGAGAGGGAGTCCTGTGAACAGGCTCTCTGCTTCACCAATTGAATCTCACGTTTCCACACAGGAACAGGAAAGGACAGTCTCCTCTCCCTGAAAATGACAGGAACTTCCCCAGTGAACTTCCTGAGGCCCCACCGCATCCTCCGAGTGCACAGGCTGGCATTACTCAGAAACAATCAGTTGGGAAAGGGTGGGCTTCATATGGAAAGGCATTTCGGTTTTCAGCCTTCGGGCTGTTTGAGGCTTGAAGGCAGGGTTTTGCCAGGGGATCTTTGGCTGCCTCCTGTCTCTATCAGAGCCTTAACAGCGAAACCGCCATTGCAAAATTATAACTGAGACAATTATTACAGCAAAAGAGATCTGACCTAACTGACTCCATCTTTCTTCTAACTTCCAAGCTGTCCTAGTTTATTCCTGGGCATAGGCTGAACTATCTTTGGGAGGAACTTAGTTTATAGTCTATTGTTTCAAACAAAGGCAACAGCCCTTTCCAAAAACAAACCGTCTTCTTTCCTGGGGACTAGGCTGCCTTCCTAGGACCAACAAATTAGCTGCAAGTATAGAAATTACAATTTAGGGGCCATGCAGCTTCTGAATGCAAGAGTCTGAACCTCCCCAAATTGCTTCTGGGAATAACATCACTGTTTTAAAGCCTAAGGTTAGTGCTTTCCGTATTTTGCAGACCATGCATTCTGATGCACCCCTGACACTACACAGATCAGAAATCTGGCAACAGGTTCCGTGACCCTACTCTGGAACAGAAGACAGCAAGAAAAACCTCACTTCACCCAAGCTATGATTCCATCTCCACCCAACCAATCAGCACTCTCCACTTCCCCACCAACTCCCTGCCAAATTATCCTTAAACACTCTGATCACCAAATGCTCAGGGAGACTGATTTGAGTAACAATAAAACCCAGATATCCCACACAGCCTGTCTCCAGGACAGTTAAACTTTATTGCAATTCCCCTGTCCTGATATATCAGCTCTGCTTAGGCAATGGGCCAGGTAAAACTGTTGGGCAGTTACAATGGGGCAGGTATCCAGCTTGTTCCTCCAGCCTCCCTGATAGGATTATGGTGATCAGCTATTATTGTGCCTAGGTACAAAGCAGAATGAGTTCTTTGGAGCAGGACATTTTAAAACATATGTGATGCTGGGTGCAGCAGGTCATGCCTATAATCCCAATACTGTTGGAGGCCGAGGTGGGTGGATTACCTGAGGTCAGGAGTTCAAGACCAGCCTGGCCAACATAATGAAACCATGCCTCTACTAAAAATACAACAATTCATTTTGGATGGTGGTGAGTGCCTGTAATCCCAGCTGCTTAGGAGGCTGAGGCAGGAGAATCACTTGAACCCGGGAGGTGGAGGTTGCAGTAAGCTGAGATGGCACCATAGCATTCCAGCCTGGGTGACAGAGAGTGACTCTGTCTCAAAATAAATAAATAAATAAATAATATTAAAATTAAAAAATATATGATGGTTGGCGGAAGATAACATTAATATAAACACTGAAGACAGGACAACATTTCTAATAATTAAGAAAATAAAAGACCCACAGGTGATCCAAATATTGTAGTTATCTGAAAAAAAAAAATCTCTTAAGTTTAAGAAAATGGATACAAAGATAGGAAAATAGAATAAAAAATGAAGAATTTCAATAGAAGATATGAACTTTAAAAAGCCATTCATATAGCAATACTGCAACTAAATGATTGTATATAAATATAGTGTATAAACTATGGGGGGCATCAACTCTTGGCCTCCTTAAAAGTTCACTGAAAATTACTGACACAAGACAGGTTGACTGCCAGGACGAAAGTCACACAAATTTGTTTAATGTGTGTACATGGGAGCCTTCTGAATGAAGACTGCAACCTCCCAACAAAATATAGAACTTATATAACATCATTAGGTATAGAAAGAAGTGGGCTCAAGGATGGCCAAAAACCAAGTTTTCTTTTTAAGACAGATTATTGGGAGGGAGAAAGGAAGAGGCCTGACTAGCAAAGGTGTCCTTGTTATGTAGATGAAGCTTCACAGGGACCAGTTTTCAGAGATAATAGAGGCTATTTTCCGTTATTTTCTTTTCAGACTTTTAAAGATGTCATATGCTTAATCTCTCCTAGATCCTGGAAAGGTGGAAAGGGAAGATCTTGTTGCATTAATGGGGATTTCCTACAGATGTAAGTTTCTTCCATCTCAGTCTTCTGGTCCTGTGGCAGCCATTTAAAAAGATTTTAGGGGAAAATATATTTCTTTCTTTCTATGTATATGAAGTTTTTATATACATATATAGTTATGCAAACCTCATTGTTAGATTTTCTTAGCAGATGAAAAGTAGTATAATACATGACTAATGAATAGGAAGATATGTGAATAGAAAATAGCCAAATAGAAACACTCAGAAAAGAGAGAATAAAAAGTAATAATAAAAGAGTCTTAGACACAAATGGGGAAAAACAAAGATACATGAAATGAGAGTCCTAAAGAGAAAAAAAAAAAAAAATGGAGAAGAACATTGCAGAAGTAATAAACAAGTGATTGCTAAGAAATTTCCCAAATTTATTAGACATTCATTCACAGACTTTGTAATTTCTGTGAAATCCACAAATGAAACATGAATAAAAAACTATGAGGAAAAACTTAATAGGCTTTTGATTTGTTGTAAAATCATAGACAAAAACCTTAAAACCAAACTGAAGGTCAAATGGTGTAAAACTGGGTAGGTGGAAGGAAAGCCAGGGGTGGTGGCTCACGCCTGTAATCCTAGCACTTCGGGAGGCAGAGGTGGGTGGATCACCTGAAGTCAGGAGTTCAAGACCAGCCCGGCCATCATGGTGAAACCCCATCTTAAAAAAAAAAAAAAAAGAAAGAAAGTTTATTCAAGTGCTGGCAGCTTGGAGGACAGCTAGACTCAAGTTTCAAAAAGCCATCTCAAATTCTCAGCCTAGCTAAAGGGATTTTAAGGAGAAGGTGGGTTGGAAATTATATGCAGGTGTGGTGCTGGGCACAGGTCTGCTTGTAGTTTTTAATGGATATTTCTAGTAATGAATTATCCAGTGGTTTAATTGACATCACCTGAGCAGAGATCACGTCATGGATTAACTACACACTGATTTATTATCAGAAGGAAGAAAATTGCAACTGTCATCTCTGCTTCATGCCTAAATTGTTTCAAGATTAGCCTTTGAAATGCTCAAACAGGTAGTTAGATATATGTGTAGTAAGAAACAAAGCAAGGGAGGGTTTATTTTTAGACTAAGCTAGCAAATTGGCACTACTAGTTAAAAACTCCCCACGGTCAATGTTCCTTCCGTTTCTGTGGGATATCAGGATGTTGACTTCATTCGGACTACTTCCTGCTTTCTAGCAGTGTCTCTAGAGGCCTAAAGAATAAAATTTATTTACAGGAGCTGGAAATACTCCTGTGTTTTTGGGCTCAAAGAGGTAATGTGTTGAAGTATCACTGAATGGAGAGTCAAGAATTTCTGGGAAAAGCTAGCCTGTAACCCCATGTATGTTGTAGAGCAGCAGTATAACCTGCAGCAAAGAAGTATACCTGTTTTTACAATTATATTTAGAATTATAAGTAATTGTTTCCACCAGGAGGGCCTTGACCCAAACCATTATGATAATTATCGGTTCAGTGACATCATAGAGTCATCCAAAGCATTAGTTTCTACATGTCCTGAAGGGCTGAGGAGATATTTTTTGAATTATCTGGAATATACATACGACATTCAGTTTTTTTTTTTTTCCTTTTTTCTGTTCACTGCAGTCTCTAAAATGACAATCTAAAGGTTGCAGGAAGAGGCAAGTCACAGATTTTTCTTTAGAAATTTCTAGACCATAATAGTTTTATTTTTATTTTTAATCTGGGAATAGTGAGGTGTTAGTTACAAAATATTTGACACATTTATCAATAAGAAAGTCAGCAAGTTTGTTCCCCACTGCCATTTGTACTTACAGCTTGCATGGCAATATGATGACAGGTTGTCTAAAAGTACCTACTCAGGTTACAGGAGGAGCTACAACTAGTTATGATGGTGGTCCTGGCACATGTGTATTGAATAAACATGCATGTAACATATGACCCAGCTTATTTGGGGGATGGAGGTTCTATATAAAAATATATAGTTTAACTATAATATAGTTATATGTATATAATAACTGTAATACAGTTAACATTTAACTGTATGACGATTAGTACCTAGTAAAGGTCTTTTAAGGACACAAAGACACTCAAGTATGCAATTTATGTAAACTGGCCAGGATTTGCTCATTATTGGTGTTCCTTTTATCAGGAGAAAGTTATTGAAATCCATCTTTTGTCTAATTAAAGCTGCAGTTATGGCTGGTGGAAAGGGGATGGGGTCAGTTTAGCCACCATCTGGTGGAGTTATAAATGGTTTCAATATTGCTTATCTTGAGACCAGTGCTTGTTTAGGTGCTAGGAAAGCAAAACAAAACAAAACAAAACTTTGTGGCAATTAAACACAGTTTAGTTTTGAAGTGTCAGACTGTGATGCTTAACCCTTGGGTGGTGCATTCTCAGGCCCTGTTTATAATTTGTTATCCTGCTGTCATAAAGAGCCTATTTTGTCAGTCCTATGATCTCTATCTTAACCTCATTGCTAGTCAGTTGTTGTGTTTAAACTATGAAAAGGAGGGGGTATACTGAGTATGTCTGGCCTCCTTCCCACGATGCCGCTCTCATGGCCAGGAAATAAGTTTTTAGGTTTGTTTGTTTGTTTTTCTCTCTTGGGGTAAGTTCCTTGACCAAGTAGGGGATGGGTGTTCCATTCAATTGATGGAGGGCTTAGGATTTTATTTTTTAGTTTATAGTCTTTCTTTTTCGGTCAAAATATATCAGAGACAACATTTTTTAACCCATATTGTCAGAGTGTTGTGGCTACCTGCTCTAAGTCTATCTTGTCCCTAAGGAGGACTCCTATGGCTAAGGGAAGTAGAGCCAAAATAATTATAGCCAGTTAAACATTATAAGTCTGACAGTAATGGAAATGGGCAGGCACTCATAAACCCTTTTATACAACATGAGAGTCAAAATGCAAGGTTAAAAAATTGACATCCAAAAGCTGTACGTGTTGAGCCATCTGCTGCTTAGGTGTCTGTGTGCCCATCTTTGATGTGGAGGGTCTGAACTAATTATATCTTTCAAAACCAGCTCTGACACGCTCATGTGCCTACCTCTTTTGCTATAGTAACGGGACTTAGGAGGAGGTGGTTTATTGTTATGAGTATAGCAGAATACATGACTCTTAGCAGCTACATAAGAGGTTTTCTGATTACATTGAAAAATGTAGATAAGGCCAAGAGTACAGAATCAAGTTATACTAGAGAAAATATTGTTTTTTTCCATTTTTTTTAAGATCTTTAATATGAAATATTTCAACATCAGGCCATACCAGTAGTTATAATCACAGCTGCAAACATTACAGAAGATGACTGATAAAAAAGTTGAGGGAATGAGTTATTATCTTAGGCCTTCTCAAAGACAGAAAAAGGTGAAAGCAGCAAAATTTGTACTTCTGAGATATGAATCTGAGAAGTTTTCAAATTAATAAAAGAGTTTATAGAATTAAAAATAAAAACATCTTATGTTTTTTATTAAAAGAAACTCAATACCTTAAGAAAACCTTGTTTTAACATAGAGGATCAATCATTAAAAAATTATTGTATAAATATACATATTTAAAAATTATAGCCAACCTAATTATGTACATAAACGTTTAAACATTTTTTTATAACTTTGAAAGTCCACTATTTGTATTAACCTTTAAATAATTTTTAAACTTTTAAAATGAAAACATAATTTTATATCTTTTTATAATTAATTTCGTATTAAAAACAATTTTTTAACGATTTTCAATGCCTATGAATGTAAGATGTTCCCCTAAGTAAGTACCTTAACGTTAAGCAGATGGCTTTTGCTGATAACTGGGAGGATTGAGCTGTTTTCATTAAACCAATGATCTTAAATTAGTCTTAGTCTTAGTTTTGTCATGGGTTTGTAGCTATAATCTTCTTAATCAGCCAGAATACAACCCAGTGGGCTCTTAGGTAGAATAAAAATTGAGCTGCGTATTTTGAGGGTAGGGAACAAAGGAGCACAAACACACCAAAGAAAACAGGGTACTACCAAACACAGTCCCCAAAGAGAGAGACGGGAAAGTTAAAAAATTTTATCTCAAATCAGTCAGTACTGCAAACAACATATGTTACTAAGTCTGTCCCGCAGACTCTGTGCAAGTGAGGAATGAACAGAGTATACAGACAAGTATTTTGCCTGTGAGCATGGTTAGGGGACCACATGGCTCAGCACTGTAGAGGAGAAAGTGTGGCCCTGATAAGCCAGAGATGCTTGCATTTATTTAGTACAGATTTAATGACAAAGGCCTGGAGCAAACACCGTTTGTGGGTAATTAACATTGTCTACTCCCAAGTAGGGGACAGTCCTGTGTGCAGATGATCAAAGGTTGGTTTCTGGAGAAATAGGTAAACAAACTTATCTAGATAAATGTCTTTCTCCTCCCTTGTTATCGACCCTCTGCCATTAGCTCAAAGAGGAATAGGCTGTCTTCAGCGGTAACCCTTTCCCGAAGCTTTTGCAAATCCTCCCAGCCTTCCAAGAAGGCTTGCATCTTTCCTATAATTTTTCCCACCACATTGATCTATATCCTACATCTCCCCCTTTTCTGTTTTTTGCATCAGGTTTTCTTGAGTAAAGAGTATGGATGTTGCAGCAACAGTTTTGTCAGATGCAGCGGTTATAACTTGTGTTCCTGCTCTGCATCCTAGAATTAGTAAACAGTATAAGACAAACATAAGTGTAAGGCTGGTTGCCTCGCCGGGAGGCTGGACACACCCACCTCTGCACTCAGCACCTGACTCTGCACCCGGCACCAGGCTCTGCACTCGGCACCTAGCTCTGCCGCATGGCTCCCCTGGAAGGCTCCGGCCGATGCAACCCTGGCTGGCTCTCGCACCGGAAAAACCACCCAACAACCCGCCCAAAAACCTGCCAACCAATAGCGGCCTGCCCCGTCCCAATCCCACTTCCCTGGAGCCAGTCAGAGCACCCAGCTATTGCTTGTTACCCATAGCCACAAAAACCCGATGCCCCAGGAAGTCAGCACGACTTCTCTGGCTCCTTTCTCTGGACCGTAGAACCTCGCCTGGGAGCTGAATAAATTGGCATTTAATTTTCTTATACTGGCCTCAGTTTCCTCATTTTAAACTCAACAATAACCCTTACATGAGTATAACCAGTAACATTATTTTCCAATCAAGGAGTGAACTGTAGTGTTATCTGGCACCTTAGTCCAATGTGTACCATTAATGAGGGACACCCACTGGTGGTATGTCAGTCCCTCCTAGCCAAACAGTCAGGTTGTTAGAGGCTGGGAAGGAAATGTCTGCCTAAATAACAGGGCAAAAAAGAAAGGTAGATCTAAGAGATGACCCCAACAGAGTGTAGCAGGTACGGGTTGCAGGCAGAATGAGAGAACAAGAAGCGTTAATACCTTATGAGATTTGCAGTGTACAACAGAGATCATAGCAAGGAACAAATTATCTCGAGTGAATGGTATCTGTGTCTAGAGCAGGATTTGCTCAGCCTCCTGAGTTGTCTTTGTCAGCACTCCCCAGGTAATGTCCGGGGCTTGTATTGTCTGAGGAGGCTGCATTATCTGGGCCTGTGAGTCCCGCACGGTCATTTTCTTCATTTCTGGTACTGGGTTAGGTCCTAGCCACACCATGGTATGGTTTGATGTGTGGTGCTGGACTCCAAAGAGGGCCTGAGAGGGTGTGAACACAGGCATATCCTCTTCCCCATATTAGCAAATCGTTTGGACCACACCCTATATTACTATTCACATCTTTCCATAAAACTGTGGGTTTTATGTCTTGAGAGGTTTTAGAAAGTGCCTTTCTATAGCTGATTAAAATTTATCATTTAAATTTAAGAAATTAAGGGTAAATAATGCTTGTGCTAGTAGTGTTGCAGGGTCCTTACTCATATTCCCCCTTTTTTGTTTTCTGGGCATATTTTTAAGGGTGCAGTGGGCACGTTCTACTATGGCCTGTTCTTGGGGGTTATATGGGATGCATGTGAAACGCTGGATGTTTCATTTGTGACAAAATTGTTCAAATTGTTAGCTGGCATAAGCTGGGCCTTCATTAGTTTTAATTTTTGTGGGCTGCCCCATAAACACAAAAATTAAAAGATGTTTAATGACATATTGGGTGGACTCTCCAGGAAGAGCATGTACTCTAATTAGGTGAAAATTGATATCAATAGATAAATGCACGTATCTTAGGTTTCCAAATTCAGGGACGTGTGTAACATCTGTTTGCTATAAATGATTAGGCTCTAGTCCTCTGGTGTTAACACCTATAGAAGGAGGGGATGTGCTTGTGAGCTGGCAATCAGGGCAATGCAGGATAATTTGTTTGGCTAGTCTCTGGGTAAGTTGAAATTAGTTTAGTTAAGTCTCCAATTTTGGTAGAGAAAGTGATGTGATTGGGTGGTTTGGTCGAACTCTGACGTCATAACTTATAGGTAGATCTGCTTGATCATTGCCATAAGCCTGTGGGCCAGGTAGTGAGCTGTGGGCTCGAATATGTGTGATGTGTTCATAGATATAACAAGTTGAAGATCTGCAGAAGTTGAAGAAAAGGGGCACACAGGGTGGGCTCAAGGGTAGACTTAACGAGGGTTGTCTCAAGGTTCTGCAGTAAATAAACAGAGTAAGCCGAATCACTAACAATATTGATGGGTTGAGCAGAAAGTGTTTCCAGGGCCAATGTTAAGGCTCCATCTTTAGCTCTCTGAGTGCTAGTAAATCCAAAATGAATGAGAAAATTATGCGGTTCCCACCAAATAGCTGCTTTTCCTATGTTACCAGAGCCATCAGTAAAAAGTGTTAAAGTGTTAGGCACAGGGGAGTGAACTATTTTGTAGGCATCATTGCAGATAAGAATTGAAGTAGTTTGTCAGTAGAAAGGGCATGCTCTATATGGCCTGCATAATCACAGAGAGTGCTATCTGAAGATCTAGAGATAGGGCCAATACTGCTCCAAATTGCTTTTTACTCAGAGGAATTCTTATGATATCAGAGTCATAACTTAGCAACAGATTGCATCATCTGTGGTCCATATAGATAACTTTACTAACTAGATGGATATAGGGATATAGTGTTTTAGCCCTAGTATGTGAGCAAAAAAACCCGTTCCAAGAAGCGTAGCCCTGGGGCAATCTGTCCTATTAATCCTGTTGGGGAATGTTTAGTAGGAAAAACAAGCAATTGAACTGAATACTGTAGATCTATGTGATCTAGTTGCCTCTGAGAAATAGCTTGCTCTATTTCTTCAATGTCTTTTTTTGCTACAGAAGTTAAATACCTGAGAGAATCTAGGGCTGTATTGCTTTTTAAGATAGAAAACAGGTTTTATAATTTATCTGTAGTTATGCTCAAAGTGGAGTGAAGCCAGTTAATATCACCCAGTAATGTTTGATAATTATTTAATTTACGTAGGTTGCTAGTATTTAATTTAATCTTCTGGGGTCCTACTGACCAGCTAGTTAGTATGGATCCCAGATATTTCCAACGAAAAGGCATTTGTACTTTCTCAGGTGCTATGATTAAACCTCTTAACTGTGTATTCCTTGGGACAGAGGCACAGAAACTTAGAAATACTGGCTCCGTTGGGGCTGCTAATAAAATCTATAAAATGAATAATCTTGCAATTAGGAAATTCTTTTCTACTAGGGAGCAAAGCCAGATTTACATGATGCTGACACATGGTAGGACTGTTCAGCATTCCTTGAGAAAGCACTTTCCAATGAAATCCACCAGCTGGCCTTTCATTATTGATAGCTGGTATTATAAACGCAAATTTTTCTCTGTAGTGTTCTGCCAGGAGAATAGTATAAAAGCAGCCTTTTAAGTCAACAGTGACTGTAGGCCAATTCTGAGGGATCACCGTGGGGGAAGAGGGTTCCTGCTGTAGGTGCCCCATAGGTTACAGATTAGCATTGATAGCCCATAAGTTATGCAAAATCTCCATCTGCCAGACCTTTTGGGAATGACCAAAATGGGCAACTTTCAAGGTTTGTTTGATGGTTCTGTATGACTGGCTTTTAAGTGCCCCTCAACTAATTCATGGGCTCATTGCAATTTCTCTCCATTTAAAGGCTACTCTTCCATCAAAATAGGATTTTGAAAGAAACATATTAGGGGTAGGCAAGGAATAACAACAGTGGCCATTATTAGAAAAGTTTTTGCTGTTCACATATTCATCAAATTGTGCCTCCAGAGGAGGTAGTGACTGCCATCTAAAGTTGTTTTAGCTAGTACTAACCAGTCCCATAGGGTCATATGGTTGTCTGCTAGGGTCTCAATTAATCCTTTCATAAATGGGCTAATGGCTTCATTTTCTCTAACACTTTTTCTTATCTCTTTATAAGCGTCAAAATAAATGGGTTTATATACCTGATTGCCTTGTCAGTTTTGCCTCACTGGGCAGGCCAAGAACTTCCCTTCTGATGCCGCTTTTCTAAGACAGGGTTCCATAGCTGTAGTGTATCTTTTGTCATTTATCCAAGTTATTGGGTGAGGAGGCTCAAGAGAAACCTCTTTTTCCTCTGTGGCACTTTTAACTTGGTGATGGTGGGGCTGAGGGAGAAGGAGGATGTGGTAAGGTAGGTGACGGTTCCTCCTCCCTTCCATTTTTAGGCTCTTCTGTGTAGAGCAGAACCAAAGCATCCTTGACTAAGGCACATAACGTTAAAGATGTTACTGGGACCCCTTGCCCTTTGCATGATATTATTTAAGATTTCTCCTCATTTCCAGAGCTCTACATCTAGTGTAGCTTCTTCCGGGAACCATGCGTTATGGGAAACAACAGTTTTTGTTGAGTCTCTTATGTGAGTCTGTGAAACCGAGGCTCCACTAGCTTTAAGTAGCTGTTTCAATACTTTTATATACTGTTTTTGTTGAGCCACTAACTGTTGTCCCATGATGAAATCCCAGCTTCAAGAATTCCCTCAAATTTGGAACTCTCAAGCAGTGACCAATGACTTACTGACTTACTGACAGCCTGGTTTCTTCACCTTTATTTTCGAGGGTTCTGTTGCGATCCATTGCAGCAATTCTCACATGGGGCCCACCAGCTGCCAAGTCTGTCCCATAGACTCTGGCCAAGCGATGAATGAACAGAGTATACAGACACAGATATCTTGCCTGTGAGTGCAGCTAGGGGACCACAGAGTTTACCACTGGTGACAAGAAAGTGTGGTCCACTAAGCTGGAGATGTTCACATTTATTTAGTACAGATTTAATGACAAAGGCCTGGAGCAAACACCATTTGTGCATAATTAACATTGTTGGTCCCCAAGCAGGGAGCAGTCCTGTGCACAGATGATCAAAGTTGGTTTCCGGAGAAATAGGTAAACAAATTTACCTAGACAAATTCCTTTGCACTCACTTGTTATCCGTCTTCTGCCATTAGCTCAAGGTAAGAAGATTAAGCTGCCTTCAGCCATAATCATTTCCCAAACCTTTTGCAAAACCTCCCAGTCTTCCAAGAAGGTTTGCATCTTTTCTATAATTTTTCCCACCACCCTGACCATATTTTACAGTATGTCAGGTCCAAATGGCACAGAACCAAAATGGCAGAGACAGAGGATTTCTTGTGTGCATACCAGTTTAGCTTAAGCAACCCTGAAGCCCGTCAGCTTCCCAATTATCATATTCCTTGCACCAATGAAGTGTTGCAGGCAGCTGATGCCACAATGGAGAAAGAAGAGAGGATGCCTGAGATAAAGAGTTCTTGGCATCTCCTAAGGTGTCTTAAGAATCCCAGCTGTGGAGTCAGCTACCCATGAGCAGTTGTCACTCTGCCCATAGTGTGAATAGGTAAGCCCTGATGCTGCCTTGGCCAATTACTCCATCTGTTTGAACCAGAGAGGCAGGATACCTGAGGCCTATCACCCTGTGCTGAATGCTATATAATTATAACTAAACTCAGTTTCAGCTGCTCACTGCTTGATGAAAGAAAGCAGGTTTATTTATGTGCTAGCAACTTTGGAGATGGCCAGACTCAAGTCTCAAGAAGCCATTTCAGATTCTCAGGCTGGCGAAAGCGATTGTAAATGGACAGGTGTCATGGAAACTACATGCAGAAGTAGTGCAGGGTGCAGGTCAGCTTGTTTTCCATTGGTTATCCTGAGCACTGGACCATTTGCTGGCCTAGCTGGCAGCATCTAGTAGGGGTCTGGTTATGAATTAACTGTGTACCAATTTGTTCTCCTAAGGGAGAAAATCGAAACTGTGATCTTCACTTCATGCTTAGATTATTTCAAGATTAGCCTTTGGAATTCTCTAGCAGGTAGTAAACACATGTGTAGCAAGAAACAAAGTGGAGGGGGGTTACTTTTAGACTAAGAAAGCCAATTGGCTTTACCCTTTATAACGTAATCTAGAAAAACAAAGGAAAAAAACACTAATGACAAAAATTTGTTATGAAAATAGACATAATGACAGACCCTACTAATATTAAACAGAAAGCAAATATTATAAACAATATTATACTACTAATTTGATGTATTGCCAATATTGTCATAAATAAAAATTGGTAAAATTTGTGAAGTAAAATTACTAAAACAAACCAAAAAACAGTTAAAAATATTGAAGAAAATAAAAATCAATGGATAATGTAAAATGTTCTCACAAAGAAAACCAAAAGCCCATATATATTCACTGTTGAATGCTTTCACATTTTAAAATATATATAATTAAATATAAACATATAAACTCTTTAATAAAATAGAAAATAGGGAATGGTTTGCAACTTACTTTAGGAAGACAGGATAAAATTGCTTTAAACAATAGGCACGGATATGATGAGAAAAATCAATTATCACCCAAATCTTTCTTAAAAGTAAATGGCAATTTAAAAAATAGCAAATCAAATGCATGGAGGTATAAAAAAGAATAATACATTATGAATAAATAGGATATATTCCAGGAATTCCCATGTAATTTATCACTAAAAAAAAAGGGACAGTAAAATGTAGTTCCTGGCAGAAATTATTCTGGCCTAGTCTATCAGTGAGGCCTTGCTTGGTGTTGTTAGAAGCTGGCCTGGTAGACAGGCTTTTCTGATCTCTTCTTTAACATAAAAATTTCACAGAATACTAACATCAGACAAGACAACTCTTTGACCACAAAGGACCAAGAAAGAAATAAGACTGTTTACAATCACCTCTGAACACAGACAAAATCATGAACATTTGCCCAGATCCCCAAAATGATCCCCCATGCCTATATGTTGATTAATATGAATGACAGCTGCCACTTTCTCAATCACAACTTTAGCCTTAGTTCATTTTCTTAGATGTTCTGTTATGATCATTCTCAAGCTGCTACAAACCCTAAGTAAATCTTTCTCATATAACAGTCATTGTTATGTTTATCAGAATCTACGATTATGTTATATAGGGCGATGAGTCATGAAAACTATACTGTAATATCTCATTATTGAAAAGTAAATCTACTCCTCCAAGGACACTTTACAGTGTATTTTAATATCTCTAAATAAACTTTTTTTCTTTATATGGCAGAATAATTTAGTTCATCCAACTAGTTGGTGTTTTAAGATGTTTAATATAGTCTCTGAGTTTTATTTGTTCCTGTTAAAGATATCGATAAATTTAATTATTTCAGTGTGGATTTGTCAGCTTTAAGATAGTTATATTAATACTTGTTCTCCACCAAGTACCAGGGATAATGTGAAGAACAATTAAATTAAAAATGTGGAGTTTCTTGCATAAAAATTACTAAATAGTGTAATGTTTGGCATCATTGGTATGTTCATGCTAGAAAGAAGCATTTCTTGACATAGCTGCTTTAAATGATTTATCTCAATGTGCCCATTTGTGATTCTGATAAGACTTGGACAGCAGGACAGGTAATATAACACACTAAAGTATCTGGAAGCAGACCAAACTGTAAGTGAAGGAAATTGTCTATTCTTATGGATGATGTTTTATGTTTTATATATAAGTGAAGCACTCAAGAAACATTGACACTGTCCTAGGATATTTTAAAAGTATAGATTAATCTATAAAATACCACTTCTGGATTAAAAATTCCAAGCCAAACAAAACTGCACTTTAGGTTTCCATTTTAAACCTGCAGTAGAAAAGAAGATAGACTTTTAAAATAATGGACACAAATAAAACTGCACTTTTAAGTACTTATCCTCTTAAGCTTGCAACACATATCATCATTCACAGGAAGAGAAAAAAAGCCATTTTTAACCAACGTTGAGTCACTTACTCAACACTCCCTTTGCTGATATAAGCCTGGAGATTTAAAATGATAACTATTTTCCTGAAAACGTCGTGTTAGCCACAGGGTATTATACATATTTTTTACAAAAAAGAGGATAAACAAATATTATTATAAAAGACTAAATCAAAGAGTGTTGGAATTCTAATTATTTTTAATGTAACATTTTTCTTATGTTACACTGATCAGTAAGTGTGAATATATATTTTGTATGCACCAAATGCAAAAGAAAATAAAGCACTAATAGTTTCGTATTTTTGCTTTTGTCTCTAAGTTTAAAATGTTGGAGGATAGTCTTCAAGACTGGCAGTTTGTTTGCCTGTGTATGCATGCATGTGCACTTGGTCCCAAACAAATCTGAATGCATAACCAGAAGTTTAAAATCTCAGTTAAAAATTGTTTAAAAATGCTGTAGCAAGATTTATTTTCTCCAGTTGTGCTATTATTTTTCTTTTTTCCTGACAGTTTTTCTCTCACATTTTTTGTTAGCCTTAATTAAGTTTTCTCCTTAGATCTGAAATAAAACAAAAAAATGCAGGCTCAATAAATGTTCTCAGAGAGCACAAAATTTGATCAGTTACTACCTAGTGTCTATGCTAATAATGTAATTAGTAGGCCAAAAATATGGATTCATCGCTTGAATGCAATGATTCTCAAACTTCTTGTGAGTGTAAGAGCTTTCTGAAACACTTACCAAAACTGCAGGCTCAGTGCTTTCACAATAGACGATAAAATAGACATTAAGGAGGCAATGTCTGGGAATCCATATCAAAAAAAATTCTCAGCATGACCTAAGGGCGTGATAAAAATGTGACAATCCAGACCCACTAATTAAGATCCTGTGTGTTAATAAGATGTCCAGGTAAATTGTACACACATTAAAATTTAAGAAACATTTCTTGATCATATTATTTCGCTAATTTTAGATGAATGACGCCTTTTTGATTATTTTTATGCCTAAAGTACCTTCATTACCTGCATACTTTATATGAAATAACATAATACAGAATATCTAGTTCAAACCTCTCATCAAGAGACTAAGACTCAGATATAGATTTTGATAATCAAATGGGTCTTGATTTCATCTCCTACTCTTATTATCTTCAAAGTTGTTTGTCCTTTACAAAACTCTCTTTCCTAGTATAAATATTCAAGGAAATCCACAACTTGGTATCCATTGCTATTTTCAGCAAACTTCTAATAGTTCCTTTATATTCATTCCTTTTACTCTTTCCTATATATTCATTCCTGTGATTCCTATTTGTTCACTAATTGAGACACTGATATTCACTCTGGTAACATATTAAACTCTCTCACTAATAGCCAATTTAGGTCGCTCCCATTTAAAATCAGTATCACACGTATCAGTCTTTGATTACTAAGGTTATATCATAAAGACAGAAAAGCGTAGTCCTATTAATAGTCATCAAATTAAATCCTGCACACCTTTCAAAGTTATTCAGTTATGATTTTTTCCCTAGTGCATTCTGTAATGATTCAGCCATGAAGGGACTCCTGTCTCCTTCCTGGAATCCCCTTTGGCAACACTTAAGTAGTTGTCTTTTGCTGCTGTAACAAATCAGCACTACCTCTGCCACTTAAAACAACACAACATTTTTTTTTCTTTAAGTGCGAGAGGTCCAAAGCCTAAAATCAGTGTGCCAACAGAGCTGTGTTTTCCTTGAAAGGCTTTATTAGAGAATGTTTCCTTGCCTTTCCCAGATTCTAGAGGCTGTGGTCCCTCTCTCAAATCACTCTAACCCCTTTCTGTTGTCACACTGTCTGATCCTTCTGTCTCCTCTTTTAAAGATCTTGGTATCATGTTGGCTTTCTCTGGATAATCTGTTACAATCTTCCCATCTCAAAATCCTGAATTTAATCACATTTTCAAAGATCCTTTTGCCATATACAATAATATGTTTACAGGTCCTGGTGAGACATCTTTTGGGGGGGTCATTATTCAGTCTGCCACAATGTTCTATACCTATTATGACATTGATCACTGATAATCTATCAGAACTAATTGGTATCTATTAGGAAGAAAGAGAAAAAAAGACTGAAAAGAGAGACACACACAAAGAGAGACATAGTCAGAAAATTAAATTCAATATAAGTAAATAAAATTTTATTTTAAGGGGGTTGCCTGTGATAATTAAATGGAATTTAAAGATTTTAGTTTTCTGAAGTGTGAATTTCTGGTTAGGTTCACATGGTCTAGTTGGAATGAATTATTTTTCTGCCCAGCACTTTTTTGTTCTGGAAAAAGAAAAAACAATAGCAGCCTTCCTTTTTTTTAAATTTAGTTAAACTACTCAACCCTGATCCAATATTTATTTGCAAAATGGACCTGTAGTTCTAACCATGGTAATTACTTAAATATAGGTGATCAAACTTGGCTGATCACAATATCCCAATATTCTTGGGCAGTAGCTGAGATAAAGTTTACTTTTGGTGGCATTTACATGCTGCAGATTTGGGGGCAATCATTTCACTTGACAGAAGAAAACAGCAAACTCTTCATGTTCTTTAGAACTGAAGGTACTCTCAAAGCCTTTTGGCCCCAGAGACAGGTAGGCATAGCTGACATTGAGAATGAAAGTTATCACTACTCTGCATTCATGGAACTGCTGGATTCTAGTCACTACGAGGTTGAATTTCAGTACTTGATTGCTTTTTCTAGCTTGGGCACCTATGAAGCATAAGAAAGTCATAGCCAATAATCTGTGGGTGAGACTAGCTATAGTGATGATAACCAGATGTACAGTGGAGAACAAAGAAGGATAGGGGAACAAAGTTTTGAAAATCTGTCACTCTTTAACACCAAGCAGATGCTACCTGCAGAGGCTGTGAAGGAGCTGTGCCTGCTGCTGCTGCCTAAAGAGCCCCTCCTGCTTCCATCTCTGAAATTTCTTCTTAAGAGTGGAGATGAGCCTCTGCAAGATATGGCACTGGAGCAAATTGCAACTGTTACTACGGTAAACAGTTCAAATTGTGACCAAAAAGTCCTTTCCCTGCTTTTGGATGCCAAGCTGCTGGTGAAGTGTGGCTTCACTCCCTTAAATCCACATATGATTGACCACCTCTACGCCAGCCTCCAGCAAGGGCTCTGGGATGAGGAGGAGCTGGGCAAACACCTTCGGGAGGTTGGCCAACAAGCTGAAGCTGGGGTGCTCCTTTTGGCTGTGAGGGGGACTCCTTGGGCCTTGACAATGTTCAGCACAGCCCACAGTGCAAAACAGCACTGGGTGTGAGCAGCCCTCCCGTAGCCTATACTGCTGGGTAGAATAAAGCATGTGGAGCTCAAATTGTATGAGCCCAAATCTATTGGCATCTTCCACTCTAGTCTTGTAGGAAAAGCCAGGGCAGGTGGCTTAATGTTATGCTGTCTTGTTCTGCCTCAGATTAAAGAGTAATTCTGATGTCTGTTTATCTGTCGTATTTATGCTGAACATACATAAGTAGCAGTGCAAGAGGTCTGCATCTAGCCATCTTTCTTGAACTTTTTTTTTGAAAATCTTTTTTCTCTTGCATATTCTCTATAAATAAAAAATGGACCTCATTCTAATTTATGGTTTTTTTATTATATTCTAAAATTATACATATAGGCTAACCTCTTATGCTTTGAATATCTTATTATTCAAATAAGATTACTAATTCTTGGCATAGCATGACTTAGAACATCAAACTGCTTATAGCATTTAAATCAGGAATATATGCTACCTTGGATACCTTAATGCCTATTCATTGACTCCTTTTTAAAAATATACATCTTCTTCAGTTTCTTCCAAAAATATTTCTAGAGTGAGACATTCTAGCTCTTGGTGAAAAAAATGGTGGAGCACTATTCTATTATTCTTCTATTTGAAATCATCTTGTTTTCATTTTAGGCTATTGGTAAAGCAGGCTGGCTGCCTTAATTTTCCCCAAAATTATACTTAGGATAACCTTAAATAAATCACAACAGTTTCTTTTCTGCAATTAAAACATTTGGGTTTTCACAGTGTGCATGGTCTAGAAAGAAGTGAGAAGTTTAGGTGTTTGTATTGAATCTTATGCTGAACATTGCTGGCTCTAAATATACAATTTGACTGGTGCAGCATCAACATCAATGAACCCTCAATGAAGACCTAGCAAATGGATCAAATAAAAGTAGAAAACAGTGTAAAATTTGTTTTCATCTATGTTTAAGATTGGTTTTGTGTAAAATGTTGCTAAAGTATAAAAATGTATATCAGAACATAAGAATCACAAATATTTAGAAAGCTATCAGATAAAAAATACATTTATTATTAACATTGTCTTTGTGTTTGTGAACTACTTAACAAGAATACAAATACATTTAGTGTGGCAATTTAAATCTGAGTGAGAATAACCTGTTTTATTAAATACATATGAATAAGTAAAGTGTATTACATGTTGGACAAAAATAATGTATTGGCACATCTCAGAGAGATGGTACTTTGGGTATATAAATAATTGCGGTGTGGAGAAGAAAGGTGTTGCCCAGGACCTGGTTAAAGCGAAAAGAAAATTCAACTCTTTACTAAGCAATGAAATATAAAATGCCTGATTCACAGCTACTATGGACCTTCCTACTACACACTAAAAACTAATTTTCTAATGCTATATTTTTCTGCCCACATCTTCCGTCTCATGGAACTGAAAATGATTTATTTTGCGAGAGTTTACCGTAACTTCTCAAATTAAATGAACAGTTTCAGATTTTAAAAATAACAGGAGTGGACTTAAAAGTTTGCAAATGTGAAGTGGAAAGTTTTAGAGCTCCAAGTTTAATATGATGCATTTAGATAGCACCTGCAGATATGATAAAAATGTCTCCATTAGTTTTTAAGAAAGTGATAGGCTAGCCATAATTGTAGATAGATTAGCTACACACTTTAGAGTTAAGATTCAGATTCTCAGAATACTGTTTTATCTTTGTTAAAAAGTCAAATTTTAAGACAGTAGTTTGTAATGCCTAGAACCCCCACAAAATACAAATAAAAATAAGAGTATAAATATATACTCTATATTACATTTATTTTTATATTAGCAATTCTGTTGAGAGCACAAAATTTATTTTAAAAACTTGCATATCCATAGGAAAAAGAAATTAGTTCTGACATATGAAAAAATTTTAGTAGCTTCTGATGATTACTTTGTAGCTTCACTGACAATAAATGCTGCTATGTGTTTTTTGGCTATAATTATTTTGGCATAAACTTTCTTTCTTTGACTAATTCATATAGGAAGTGTTTTTGAAATTCTCTGTTAAAATGTCAATCTTGAATTACACTCTCACAAGCTCTTACAAGAGATGAATAAAGAAACTGAAAAATTTTTAGATAAGAAACATTTATGTGCCCCTATTGCATATGTGTTTGTCCAATGTTAAAAAAAAAAAAAAGTACACCAATTACTTTCTACTTTCCACTGATTCTTACAAGTCTAAGGTCACACTTTCATCACAGCGATAGCATTACTAAGTCATTCTTCAAATCATTATCTCACTCTAAGCCTAAACTACACTTATGATTCTATCAATTCTCTTTTCATGAATCAATAAATGTTTCATATTGCCAGCTTACTGTGTTTAGGAAATGTCTTCACCAATTATCCCATTGCATATTAATAACCTATCAGATTGATTTATGTATTCTCCCTATATACAGTCATGCATTTGTAATCATAGTTGTTATAATTCTAGCTTTATAATTTACTTATATCTTTTTTGCTTATAAATAGATTTAAATGATGTGTTTATACTGCATTATGTATACTGGTTGGTTTCCCTATTCAGTTGAGAGCATCTTGAAATCAGAGGCTATTCCATATAAGTTATTATATTTTATTTTATTTCTTCATCCATAGAACACAACCAAAGTACAAACATAGATAACCATGACAAATGTCTTAAATTTGATTCACAAATGTTGTAAGAGACATGTTGAACTTTAAAAAATTTACTCAAATATTGAAAATTTAAGTATTTACATTTTATATTTAAATATACCTATAAACTAGTTGAACTCAAATTAACTTTTATTGCTGGGTTCTTTGCTGCGAAGCTTTATATAAAAGCTGAGCACTCCATTTCATATCTGAAATCTTTTGAAATTCCTATTTTATCAATTCAGGAATTGATCCATAAACGGTAGTCAACTCTGAATCTTCTTTTGATGTTTAGAATTGGTTTTTCATTCCTGTTGTCAGTTAAAAATGCTAAAACCTGGAATATATCATAAATTTTGACGCAAAATTTAGAATTCAAGATTGAAACTCATATGCACTCTTTTTCCAAACAATTCAGAAAAAATGTATGTGTGTTTGCTTTTTTGCACAACTTTTACTTAGGTTACCTTACTTTGTTTCCTTATATTTATGCTGTATATTTATTTCTGATTCACAGTCATTTGTTTTCACACTTCATGTTATCAAGACCATGCTCAAATTAAAGGATATTATAAAATCTGAAATGAGATCTAAGAAAAACAGTGCTTTTAAATTTTACAAACATTGCCATTTGTGCATAATAGAACAAATAGTATTAAAAGTCAAACAAGCTGAGCGCCCTGCTTTGGCAGAGTAGTTAATGCAACAATGAACAAATGATGCAAACTTTTGATGGCAAGGACTTCTGATAAAAGATTAAATGCAAGAGCAGGCCTTCCTTTGGAGAGCCTTGAGTCCACTTATTCAGTGATAATTAGTTCTTCTCAAATTGCTGAAAGTTATCCCCGGGGAAAAAATAGATTATATATTAAGTTCCCTGGAATGCATAACTCTTAAGCTCAAAAACATATTTTACAAGTTTCTATGACAAAACACTTTTTATTTCCTTTTATAAGCAGACAAGTAGACAGACAGAAATAAATTCACAGCCTTAATCTCTTTGTTCTGTGATTAATATGTTCTCATTTTACATGCTATTTGATAATACTCCTATGGAAAATGTTGAAAATTGAGTTGAGGTATTAACAGTATGCTGAACTAAGAAAATAGTTAATAACATTTATAATTCAGACAGAATATATAAAAAACAATGAATTACCTAACACAGTAATTCCATATTTTACACTCATATATTTTTCTCTTTCTCCTTTCTGTTGGGTTTATGTGTCATAAAGGGTGAAATAGACACTTAAGACAGTGAGCTGAGTACTTTGTTCTCTCCTACACAAAGGACATCTTGAGTAGAAACATTTATTTCCAGTTTGGTAATATTTCTACTGAAGTTGAATATAACAAAACAAAACAAAACAAAACAAAATCTTGTTGAGTTTTTACTTCCAATGTAAAATCACTGGATTTAAATGGCACTTAAAAAATAATTTTCTTTCTGCAAACAAGTTTATAAAAAGAGGAAATTCTGGCTTATATAAAAGAGATGAATGAATACAAGACTCCTGTTGGAGGGATTTATGATATATATTTAGCATCTTAGACAGCATAATAAATCACTGCCATGGTCAATGTGAAAAATACATTAGGTACCATTTATTTTTCATCAGTCTATCTGGATTCTTTTCTGATGTCATTTTCAAGATTTATATATCAGTGTTATTTCATATAATAAAAAGTCTATTGCTGATTATACAAAGAGCTTTCAAATATAACATTGCCATCCTTTTAATTTTGAGACTGCTCACATGGATACTACCAGCTTCATTGTGAATCACTGAAAAAGAGGACACATGCCAAGGAATCCAAAGAGAATGCAATAATGATAAATGCAAGTCATTACAAATCTCTTTGTAGCTGAATATCACATATTGACATTTTCTTTTTAGGCAGCACTGGTGAATCAAAGTTAAATATTCCTTTTACTTCCATAAAGGTCCTTGTCTATCATATATTGAGCATATTGTGAAATTCACTGATAGTTTTCTGTGTCCTGCATAGTTATATCTTTATTAGTCTTACATTAGATATAAGCTCCTGATGATTTTATTCTGTCAACATAGTACTCCATGTGTAATAATACATAACAAATAATGGTAAAATTAATTTAAATGATGGTGATGTGAAATAGAAGAAGACCATAACTACAAGCACAGTTCTAAGTAAAATTATGTAGGCCGTGAAAATCTCCCAAAATGCTAAGCATAAACCAAAATATCTAAAAATGTTCTTGATTTATGACTATATATAATTTGCTATAATTAAAATAAGAGAAGAAGATTTTAATATATCAGTCTAAATAAATAAATGGAGTTTGACCTAAAAAGCCCTATGTTTGGGCCAAAACTGACTAGAAAGAATGTAATTCAAAGAAACTGATATACATAATTGCTTTCATATATCTTTCTATATTAAACAATAAATACTAACTTTTTACTTGCTCTATATGCTCAGAGACAGAATATTTTCACTAAATCAATTCAACGATTAAGGATAATTTCTTAAACCCAAGTCTTTTATTCACTCCATTACTACTGAATTGCCTTTAATACCCTACCCATTTAAGTATTTTAGAGGAGCTCTTGCAGGGTTAATCATGTTGATCTTGCGGTATTGCAAGGTTAATCATGTTAACCTTATTTCATAATTTACTAATACATATTTCCAATAAGCTATTGTCAAATTTACTTAAAATTAGGAAAGTTTGATATACTATATAGATTATTGCAATAATGAGAATAATTTAGATGTATTTCATTTTTAGCAGTGATTGTTTAAAATGTTCTAAGATGCACATTTGCAAACTCATACTAAATAAGTTTTTTCCCATGGGTAATCAAAGAAGTATTTAGAATTTGAATCTTGCTTATTCAAATTTATCTAAAGTGTGGATCAACCCTTAGTCCTCTGGGTACATTTACATCAACACAAAAATTACATTTTGAAAATGTTGTGTCCTCTTCTACCAAGTTAAATCAATGTGCTTGCATTTTCCCTGAAGGCCAATATAAATGCAAGAATGCAATTTTAGGAAGGAAGGACCTCTATAAACAATATTCTATTTCCAGTTCTGGAAGGTGAAACCAAAAGTTTGAACATGGTAACCTTCACAGCATCTTAATTACTTTTGTGTTAAAGCAGTTACCATTTCTGCAATGAACATTATAAAATCCATTCTGCTTCACATGAGAAATCAAACAATAACCTCAAATCTATGCACAAGCATTAATGATAAATGCAAATATACTTATATTTTACCAAATGTCTCAGCATATGATTCATCAAATTCTCATATGTTTTTCCAAAAAAGTAAAGTATACTGTAGCCCAGGAGGAAAGCTGCATGTGAGAGATTAAATATGTATCTTATCGCAACTGTCACTGCACTACTTAATTGCAGCACTCAGATAATCTAGATATATTTTGAAACTGAATATGAATAGTCATTTAGTGTTTAAAAGGGATCTAGAAGTTGCTATGGACCAATACACTGAGTTGTTCTACAGATATTTAACTTATTTTCTTCTTAGAACCTTCCGTTCACATGTTAATCTGTTAATTTAAAGAATAAGAAAGACTGAGCGCAGTAGCTCATGCCTGTAATCCCAGCACTTTGGGAGGGCGAGGTGGGAGGATTGCTTGAGGCAGGAGTTCCAGACAAGCCTGGGCAACATAACACAGCCCCACCTCTCTAAATAATTTATAAAAGTAGGTGCGCATGGTGGTGCAGACCTTTAGTTCTAGCTATTCAGAAGGCTAAGGCAAGAGGATTGACAGAGCCCAGGAGTTCGAGGCTGTGGTAAGCCAAGATCACCCCACTGCACACTAGCCTGGGTGACAGAGCTAGACCCTGTCTTAATAAATGAATAACAAGAAAATGAGTCTCTGGAAGTTTACATGCCTTCCACAAGATGCTATGTGTATTGATGGGACTGTTTGTTTGTTTATTTATTTATTTTTGAGACAGAGTCTCACTGCCTCACAGGAGGGAGTGCAGTGGTGTGATCCCACTCACTGCAACCTCTACCTTCTGGGTTCAAGCGATTCTCATGCCTCAGTCTCTCAAGTAGATGGGACTACAGACGTCCGCCACCATGCCAGGCCAATTTTTATATTTTTAGCAGTGATGGGTTTTTACCACGCTGACCAGGCTGGTCTCAAACTCTTGACTTCAAGTGATAGAGCTGTTATTTGAAGCCAACTCTGCTCTAATTTGAAAGCTGATTCTGCTTTTTTAGCTCCTTTGCTCTTTCCAGGTATACACAGATTATTGCCTAAATTATCTGTCACACATATTTCAATATCTTTGTTCTAATACAGAACTTGATTATAAAGTATTTGATCTAGAAGGAGCTTTGGGGATCATTTAACTGGTCCCCACTCTTTACGGATGTGAAAACTAAGGCCCGATAAGGTTACAAGATACTTCTAAGACAGAATAACTTCTTATTAGCAGAGGCAGAATTAGCAACCAAGTCAATCAATGAATATTACTTAGTGTACGTAAGCAAATAATTTAGCATACAAGTTAAGTGACACCTGTATGTTGTGCCTCATGGGGTAATTTTTGCTCAAAGACTATTTACATGCCTTATACCAACTTGATTTCAATCCTCTTTTACTAGGTCTGATATTTCTTCCATTGGTTCAATAGGTTTTGTTTAACACACACACACACACACACACACACACACACACCATATTTTGCTTCACAGAAAATGCAGAAAATATGTACAAAAGATCACTAGCAAATTTTCTTGGAAAGATAAAACATACTTTGTCTTAGATATTTAACTTTATTGTGCCCTTTATGTTACTCCGTGAATTATTTAAAGCATGCCAAAGAACCTGGCCTTAAGGGCATGAAGCAGGATGGCAAGAGGGAGTGGAACTTGGTGGATAGTTAAGAATTAAGTTGTGTAATTGATCACGGAGAATCTTCCAAAGAAGTTTCAGTGAAGACAGGACTGACCACCTACATGGGGACAGGGATATAAGGAAGCTGCAAGCAATTCCTAAATCATAGCAAGGATATTCAGTTAGAAATTCATGGTTGGCAGTGGTATGAAAAGAGAAGAGGTTGTTGAATGAGGGGTATAGCAGAGGAAATCAGGAAGTCATTGTGCATTACGGTTCTACAGAGGAGATGGTTGGGATGAAATGTTCTTGGTATTTATGCCCCTATTGTCTGATAGGGGACAGACTTTATGAAGGGTTATTTGAGGATGCTGCCATTCTAAAATTGTTGAGCACAGATAATACATGACTTCTCAACTGGAGAGCTTGAGTAATTTCTCAGGAGACAGGCAGTTAAAATCACTTAAGGAAGCAAAGCAGCACACAAGACCCTTACATTTTTTTGCAAAAATTATGTCTTGCCTACCCCAAGGGGTACTGTCTCATAAAGGCCAGGAATTAGGCTACATGGTTTCCCTGGGAGTTAACATACAAAGAGCAGCACATATCAACCATAGATGGTTGATATGATTATAAACCATCTAAACTCTACATTATTCTGGATTCCCAGGAAAAAAATAAACTTTTAAATATTCTGCCATTATAAAAGTCTTAAAAATAATGTAACTACTTATTATATTTAATGATGTTATTATGCTTGGGGCACTTAAGAAATATTAGCAGAAGAAATATATGCTTTTAATATTAATTAATAATATGACATATAAATTAAATTCCATACACAGTAGAAATTAAAGTATTAATGCAGGCTTTGGTACCTCTGAAAATAGAAAGACAAACAAATGAAAAACTGTAAGCTGGGCATGGTGGCTCACACCTGTAATCCCAGCACTTTGGGAGGCCGAGGCAGGTGGATCACGAGGTCAAGAGATCAACATGGTGATCAACATGGTGAGATCAACATCCTGATCAACATGGTGAAATCCCGTCTCTACTAAAAATACAAAAAACAGCTGGGCATGGTGCCTGTAGTCCCAGCTACTTGGGAGGCTGAGAGAGGAGAATTGCTTGAACCCAGGAAGCGGAGGTTGCCATGAGCTGAGATCCCGCCATTGCACTCCAGCCTGGGTAACAAGAGTGAAACTCCGTCTCAAAAAAAAAAAAAAAAAAAAACTGTAATGGAAGATTTCTGCACAGCAAAAGAAACAATCATTAGAGTGAAGTGGGAACCAACAGAATGGGAAAAAGTTTTTGCAATCTGCCCATCCGACAAATGGCTAATATCCAGAATCTGCAAAGAACTAAAACACATTTACAAGAAAAATCAAACAACCCCATTCAAAAGTGGGTGAAGGATATGAACAGACACTTTTCAGAAGCAGACATATATGAGGACAACAAACATATGAAGAAATGCCCATCATCACTGGTCGTTAGAGAAATGCAAATCAAAACCACATTCAGATACCATTTCATACCAGTTAGAATGGCGATCATTAAAAAATCTGGAGACAAGAGATGCTGGAGAGGATGTGGAGAAATAGGAACAATTTTACACTGTTGATGGGAGTGTAAATTAGTACAATCAATGTGGAAGACAATGTGGTGATGCCTCAAGGACCTAGAAACAGAAATTCCATTTGACCCAGCAATCCCATTACTGGGTATATATCCAAAGGATTACAAATCGTTCTATTATAAAGACACATGCACACGTATGTTCATTGTGGCACTGTTTACAATAGCAAATACCTGGAACCAACCCAAATGCCCACAATGATAGACTGGACAGGGAAAATATGGCACATATACACCATGGAATACTATACAGCCATAAAAAAGGATGAGTTCATGTCCTATGTAGGGACATGGATGAATCTGGAAACCACCGTTCTCAGCAAACTGACACAAGAACGGAAAATCAAACACATCACATTCTCATTCACAGGTGGGTGTTAAACAATGAGAACACATGGACACAGGGAGGGGAGCATCACACACTAGGGTCTGTTGCATGGGACTAGGGGAGGGACAGTGGGGGGTAGGGAGTTGGGGAGGGATAACATGGGGTGAAATGCCAGATATAGGTGATGGGGATGGAGGCAGCAACTCACATTGCCATGTATGTACCTATGCAACAATCCTGCATGTTCTGCACATGTACCCCAGAACCTAAAGTGCAATAAAATAAAAAAATAAATAAATAAAATAACAAATAGATAAATGGCAAAAAAGAAAGAAAGACTTGAGTGCTGGGCTGTTAAGTGATGTAAACAGTATTTTCTGTTTCATTCTATGTTCCTGGTAATTAGTTTAGGCTCTAAATAACTGGAAGGAATTATTGCTAAAATTAAATTCATCATATTTATTATATGTTATACAAATATCAAAGGCTTGTTTTTCATGAAAATCCATATAGCTTTCTGAACATTGTCATATTTAATGTGTTCTAAAATAGTAACTTTTTTTCTTTTTTTCTTTTTTCTTAAGCTGGTTTTATCAATTTTTAAAACAAATTTTTAATTTTGTCATTATTTTTAATTGACAAATAAAATTTGTGCATATTTATCCTGCATAACATAATGTTTTAAAATATAAATACATTATGAAATGGCCAAATCAAGCTAATTAACATATATATTACCTTCCATACCTATCCGTGTGTGTGTGTGTGTGTGTGTGATGAGAACATTTTATTCATTCTCTTAACGATTTTAGGCATACAGTACATTTTTATCACCTATACTCACCACAAGAGACCTCTTGAACGTATTCCTCCTACCTAACTATAATTTTGTATCCTTTTTATCTCAATATTGATCCCCCCAACCAGTCCCTGATAACCATCATTCCACTTTCTGCTTCTATGAGTTCCACTTTTTCAGAAGCTACATATAAGTGAGATCATGTAGTATTTGTCTTTCTGTATCTTGCTTGTTTCACTTGACATGTCCCATATGTGCATCCATTTTGTCGTGACTATAGGATTTCCTTTTTTCTTAAAGCTAAATAGTATTCCATTGTGTACATATAAGCACATTTTCTTTATCTATTCACCCATTGCCATTCATAAACATTTAAGTTGCTATTGTGAAATAATGCTCAAAGAACATGGGAATGAAGACAAATCTCTGTCACACAGATTTTATTCCTATGGATATGTACCTGGCAGTGGTATTGCTGGATCATATAGCAGTTCTTTGTTTAATTATTTGAGGACGGTTTTCCATTATCATACTTGATTTTGATTAATCTTAATTCTACTCTTCTAAATATTTTAATGCAAATAGTGGTAATGCTTCTGCTTGCTTTGATTTTTGAAAACATTTCCCCACTTCAACATCACTTTTTCTGCATTTGAATGTCCTTTTGAAAAACTCAAAAGGAAATGAGTAAATGTCATTCACATGCTTTGGTAAAATTATTCAATGGTAAAAATAATTAGCCTGTGTGTTTATTTTGCTTTGAAATTTATATAACATCTAATAACACAGGATGCATTATTTTATACCTTCAGATCAAACATATGTTTTGTTAGAGGACTGTAGGACAATTCTTATAAAATTTTAATTTTTATACAAATCATCTGTGAATCTTGCTAAAAATGAAAATTCTGATTAGTCAGTGTAGGGTGGTGCCTCAAATTTGCTGCTGATCTTTGGACAATGATTTGAGTGGGAAGACCTTAGAGGACAGTGAAGTAGTTACGGTTTCAGTTTTTTCTGTGAAACATATGTGAGAACAATACTACTGCAGGTCAAGGATTTGAGGTGAAAAGTTCAGTTTTAGTCAGTTCATTCTGAATTGCGTTAGCCAAATCAGGAACTCCGAGGATGTCATTTCCATGTATATGTCTTAAAGTTGCCTCCTTTACACTGTGCCCATCATTGAAAGATTTATCAGACTCTGTAAAATGCCAGTTCAATAAATTATACCATCATTAACACAATTTTATAAGTGAAGAATAAAGATATCCCTATGATCACTCTAAAATGACTTTCTTTTTCTTTTCCTTTGTTTTTGAGATGGAGTCTTGCTCTGTCACCAGGCTAGAGTACAGTGGCACGATCTGGTGTCACTGCAACCTCTGCCTCCTGGGTTCAAATGATTCTCCTGCCTCAGCTTCCTGAGTAGCTAGGACTACAGGCGCATGCTAGCATGCTCAGGTAATTTTTGTATTTTTAGTAGAGACAGGGTTTCACCATGTTGGCCAGGATCTCTTGACCTTGTGATATGCCCACCTCAGCCTC